>NC_034177.2:5348644-5423644 GCF_002021735.2 Oncorhynchus kisutch | reverse complement strand
AGAGCAGAGGGAGACGGAGGGAGAGCAGAGGGAGACGGAGGGAGAGCAGAGGGATACAGAGGAGAGCAGAGGGAGACGAAGGGAGAGCAGAGGAATACAGAGGAGAGCAGAGGGAGACGCAGGTAGGGGTGAGGGAAGGATAATTCCCCAGGTGGGACCCCGGACAGGCATTCATCTTCTCTGTTTGACAGCGTCCCTAAAGTTTCTCAAGAAGCACCGTCTTCTTGGGCCATTATAATGCTTACCTCAAGCACAACCCCTGTGCTGAATGTTGGGGGTGCTGGCGAGGTGGGGAGGTTTGGGGGTTTCTGTGGGGATTATGGGGGTCCTGGAGGTAGGATGGGGCTCCTGGAGGTAGGATGGGGGTCCTGGAGGTAGGATGGGGATCCTGGAGGTAGGATGGGGGTCCTGGAGGTAGGATGGGGGTCCTGGAGGTAGGATGGGGGTCCTGGAGGTAGGATGGGGATCCTGGAGGTAGGATGGGGGTCCTGGAGGTAGGATGGGGGTCCTAATTGATCTGTTTCATGAAGGGTGGTAAGGAGGGAACCTGCTAGAGGGTTCGAGAGGATCATTGGTGTCAAAAAGAGCATCTCTTTATTGCGAACAGACATGGGAAAATGGTGCTTGACCAAAAATGCAGTGTATTTTAAGGTGCACTGACATTTTCAGCAGTTTTCAATGATTCAAATTCTGTACTACTGAGTTGCCAAGGCAACTAGACCGACAGTTGGCGCTGGGATGGCGGCCGATTTTACAGGCTCCAGACCAATTACACCATGTTCTGTTATGCCCTGATCTTAACTTTTTTTGTACACAATGTTTCTCACCCGGGACCAGGCCCTAATAGCCAAAACTCACCAGTCCCTAATAGCCAAAACTCACCAGGCCCTAATACCCAAAACTCACCAGTCCTTATTACCCAAAACTCACCAGTCCCTAATACCCGAAACTCACCAGTCCCTAATACCCTGACACTCACCAGGGACCAGGCCTTAATCCCTGACACTCACCAGGGACCAAGCCATAATGTGGGGGCACCCTGATGAAACTACGATACCAACGATGATGAGGCTATAGAGAGGAGGTCAGAGACCTGGCAGTGTGGTACCAGGACATCAAAATCAGGCCATAATGTGGGGGCACCCTGATGAAACTACGATACCAACGATGATTAGGCTATAGAGAGGTCAGAGACCTGGCAGTGTGGTAACAGGACATCAAAATCTCCCTCCAAGTCAGTAAGACAAAAATATCTGATCGTTGACTAGAGGAAATGGGGGGCCCGAGCACATCACATCGCTAAGGATCCTTCATGGTCCAAACCACAACAACACTCTTGTGAAAAGAACACGACACCCCTTCCCCCTTAATTAAGGAGTCTGAAAAAAATGTGTCATGGATCCTCAGATCTTCAAAAGTTCTCCAGCTGCACCATCGAGAGCATCTTAAACTGGCTGCATCACCGCCGGGTGTCATTGCTCGGCATCTGACCCGCAAGGCACTACAGAAGGTAATGTACATCACTGGGGCAGAACTCCCTGCCATACAGGACCTCTGTGCCAAGTCTGGAATGAAAAAGGACCCTGAACAGCTTTTACCCCGCAAGACGTAATACTGCTAAACAAGAGTCCTGAATAGCTAATCAAATGGCTACCTGGTCTATCTGCATTGACCCTTTTATGCACCAATTAACACACACTGGACTCTACCCACACACTCACACATACTTACACGGACACAACAACCCACACGAATACACACACACTCACTACATACGCCCACAAACACATAACGTGCTCAAACACACACACGCACACGCACACACACACACACACACACACACACACACACACACACACACACACACACACACACACACACACACACCACACACACCACACACACCAACACACACACACACACTCTTTCACACACACCGCACACACTACCTCTAGTCACTTTACCCAATTCCCACCCATGCTCATTGTCTTGTCTGAACTGACAGGGGTTGCCAGGGGGACAGTGTTAGCTGTCACTGGCTGTCCTTCACAGAGGAAGATGGCACAAGCACCCGGTGTCCCAGGAGGGGATTCAAATTAAAACACTGTGGAATCATTCGACAAATTAGCTTGGCAACCCCCCCTGTTCAAGGACGGACAGACAGACAGGCAGACAGGCAGACAGACAGACAGACAGACAGACAGACAGACAGACAGACAGACAGACAGACAGACAGACAGACAGACAGACAGACAGACAGACAGACAGACAGGACAGACAGACAGACAGGCAGACAGGCAGGCAGACAGGCCAACAGACAGGCCAACAGACAGGCCAACAGACAGACAATGACTTCCCTGGAAGACAGACAGACAGAGGCAGAAAGACATACAGACAGGAACTCCCCTTGAAGACATACAGACAGGAACTCCCCTTGAAGACATACAGACAAGAACTCCCCTTGAAGACATACAGACAGGAACTCCCCTTGAAGACAGGCAGACAGGAACTCCCCTTGAAGACAGGCAGACAGGAACTCCCCTTGAGACAGGCAGACAGGAACTCCCCTTGAAGACAGGCAGACAGGAACTCCCCTTGAAGACAGGCAGACATTCATACAGAAAGCAGACAGGCAGCGGCGATTGTCAGGCTTTTACAGCACCGAGACTTCTATGGAAAGAGGTGGAGAGGTAGCAGAGAGGGAGAGAGGTAGTGAGAGAGGGAGAGAGGTGGAGAGAGGTGGAGAGGTAGTGAGAGAGGGAGAGAGGTGGAGAGAGAGGGAGAGAGAGGGAGAGAGGTGGAGAGGTAGTGAGAGAGGGAGAGAGGTAAAGATAGAGGTAGTGAGAGAGGGAGAGAGGTAGTGAGAGAGGTAGAGAGGTGGAGAGAGAGGGAGAGAGGTGGAGAGGTAGTGAGAGAGGGAGAGAGGTAAAGAGAGAGGGAGAGAGGGAGAGAGAGCGAGAGAGAGCGAGGAGGAGAGAGAGGGATTAATAGAGAGCTTGAGAGAGAGACTGAGAGATGAGGAGAGATAGAGGGAGAGAGGTGGAGAGGTAGTGAGAGAGCGAGAGAGGTAAAGAGAGATGGAGAGAGGTGGAGAGAGAGGGAGAGAGAGGGAGAGAGGTGGAGAGGTAGTGAGAGAGGGAGAGAGGTAAAGAGAGAGGGAGAGAGGTGGAGAGAGAGGGAGAGTGGTGGAGAGAGAGGGAGAGAGAGGGATTAATAGAGATCTTGAGAGAGAGACTGAGAGATGAGGAGAGATAGAGGGAGAGAGAGGGAGAGAGGTGGAGAGGTAGTGAGAGAGGGAGAGAGGTAAAGAGAGAGGGAGAGAGGTGGAGAGAGGGGGAGAGAGGTGGAGAGAGAGGGAGAGAGAGGGATTAATAGAGAGCTTGAGAGAAAGACTGAGAGATGAGGAGAGATAGAGGGAGAGAGAGGGGGAGAGGTGGAGAGGTAGTGAGAGAGGGAGAGAGGTGGAGAGAGAGGGAGAGAGGTGGAGAGGTAGTGAGAGAGGGAGAGAGGTAAAGAGAGAGGGAGAGAGGTGGAGAGAGAGGGAGAGAGAGGGATTAACAGAGAGCTTGAGAGAGAGACAGAGATGAGGAGAGATAGAGGGAGAGAGAGGGAGAGAGGTGGAGAGGTAGTGAGAGAGGGAGAGAGGTAAAGAGAGAGGGAGAGAGGTAAAGAGAGAGGGAGAGAGAGGGATAGAGGTGGAGAGAGAGGGAGAGAGAGGGATTAATAGAGAGCTTGATAGAGAGACTGAGAGATGAGGAGAGAGAGGGAGAGAGGTGGAGAGGTAGTGAGAGAGGGAGAGAGAGGGATAGAGGTGGAGAGAGAGGGAGAGAGAGGGATTAATAGAGAGCTTGATAGAGAGACTGAGAGATGAGGAGAGATAGAGGGAGAGAGAGGGAGAGAGAGGGATTAATAGAGAGCTTGATAGAGAGACTGAGAGATGAGGAGAGATAGAGGGAGAGAGGTGGAGAGGTATTGAGAGAGTGAGAGAGGTAAAGAGAGAGGGAGAGAGAGGGATAGAGGTGGAGAGAGAGGGAGAGAGAGGGATTAATAGAGAGCTTGATAGAGAGACTGAGAGATGAGGAGAGATAGAGGGAGAGAGGTGGAGAGGTAGTGAGAGAGGGAGAGAGGTAAAGAGAGAGGGAGAGAGGTAAAGAGAGAGGGAGAGAGGGATAGAGGTGGAGAGAGAGGGAGAGAGAGGGATTAATAGAGAGCTTGATAGAGAGACTGAAAGATGAGGAGAGATAGAGGGAGAGAGAGGGAGAGAGGTGGAGAGAGAGGGAGAGAGAGGGATTAATAGAGAGCTTGATAGAGAGACTGAGAGATGAGGAGAGATAGACGGAGAGAGAGGGAGAGAGAGCTTGATAGAGAGCTTGATAGAGAGACTGAGAGATGCGGAGAGATAGACGGAGAGAGAGGAGAGAGGTAAAGAGAGAGGGAGAGAGGGATAGAGGTGGAGAGAGAGGGAGAGAGAGGGATTAATAGAGAGCTTGATAGAGAGACTGAAAGATGAGGAGAGATAGAGGGAGAGAGAGGGAGAGAGGTGGAGAGAGAGGGAGAGAGAGGGATTAATAGAGAGCTTGATAGAGAGACTGAGAGATGAGGAGAGATAGACGGAGAGAGAGGGAGAGAGAGCTTGATAGAGAGCTTGATAGAGAGACTGAGAGATGAGGAGAGATAGAGGGAGAGAGAGGGATTAATAGAGAGCTTGATAGAGAGACTGAAAGATGAGGAGAGATAGAGGGAGAGAGAGGGAGAGAGGTGGAGAGAGAGGGAGAGAGAGGGATTAATAGAGAGCTTGATAGAGAGACTGAGAGATGAGGAGAGATAGACGGAGAGAGAGGGAGAGAGAGGGATTAATAGAGAGCTTGATAGAGAGACTGAGAGATGAGGAGAGATAGAGGGAGAGAGAGGGAGAGAGGTGGAGAGAGAGGGAGAGAGAGGGATTAATAGAGGGCTTGATAGAGAGACTGAGAGATGAGGAGAGAGAGGGAGAGAGAGGGATTAATAGAGAGCTTGATAGAGAGACTGAGAGATGAGGAGAGAGAGGGAGAGAGAGGGATTAATAGAGAGCTTGATAGAGAGACTGAGAGATGAGGAGAGATAGAGGGAGAGAGAGGGAGAGAGAGGGGATTAATAGAGAGCTTGATAGAGAGACTGAGAGATGAGGAGAGATAGAGGGAGAGAGAGGGAGAGAGAGGGATTAATAGAGAGCTTGATAGAGAGACTGAGACATGAGGAGAGATAGACGGAGAGAGAGGGAGAGAGAGGGATTAATAGAGAGCTTGATAGAGATACTGAGAGATGAGGAGAGATAGAGGGAGAGAGAGGGAGAGAGGTGGAGAGAGAGGGAGAGAGAGGGATTAATAGAGAGCTTGATAGAGAGACTGAGAGATGAGGAGAGATAGAGGGAGAGAGAGGGAGAGAGAGGGATTAATAGAGAGCTTGATAGAGAGACTGAGAGATGAGGAGAGATAGAGGGAGAGAGAGGGAGAGAGAGGGATTAATAGAGAGCTTGATAGAGAGACTGAGAGATGAGGAGAGATAGAGGGAGAGAGGTGGAGAGAGGTGGAGAGAGAGGGATTAATAGAGAGCTTGATAGAGAGACTGAGAGATGAGGAGAGATAGAGGGAGAGAGAGGGAGAGGGAGAGAGGTGGAGAGAGAGGGAGAGAGAGGGATTAATAGAGAGCTTGATAGATAGACTGAGAGATGAGGAGAGATAGAGGGAGAGAGAGGGAGAGAGGTGGAGAGAGAGGGAGAGAGAGGGATTAATAGAGAGCTTGATAGAGAGACTGAGAGATGAGGAGAGATAGAGGGAGAGAGAGGGAGAGAGAGGGATTAATAGAGAGCTTGATAGAGAGACTGAGACATGAGGGGAGATAGAGGGAGAGAGAGGGAGAGAGAGGGATTAATAGAGAGCTTGATAGAGAGACTGAGAGATGAGGAGAGATAGAGGGAGAGAGAGAGGGAGAGAGAGGGATTAATAGAGAGCTTGATAGAGAGACTGAGACATGAGGAGAGAGAGGGAGAGAGAGGGATTAATAGAGAGCTTGATAGAGAGACTGAGACATGAGGAGAGAGAGGGAGAGAGAGGGATTAATAGAGAGCTTGATAGAGAGACTGAGAGATGAGGAGAGATAGAGGGAGAGAGAGGGAGAGTAGTGGAGAGAGAGGGATTAATAGAGAGCTTGATAGAGAGACTGAGAGATGAGGAGAGATAGAGGGAGAGAGAGGGAGAGGGAGAGAGGTGGAGAGAGAGGGAGAGAGAGGGATTAATAGAGAGCTTGATAGAGAGACTGAGAGATGAGGAGAGATAGAGGGAGAGAGAGGGAGAGAGGTGGAGAGAGAGGGAGAGAGAGGGATTAATAGAGAGCTTGATAGAGAGACTGAGAGATGAGGAGAGATAGAGGGAGAGAGAGGGAGAGAGAGGGATTAATAGAGAGCTTGATAGAGAGACTGAGACATGAGGGGAGATAGAGGGAGAGAGAGGGATTAATAGAGAGCTTGATAGAGAGACTGAGACATGAGGAGAGAGAGGGAGAGAGAGGGATTAATAGAGAGCTTGATAGAGAGACTGAGACATGAGGAGAGAGAGGGAGAGAGAGGGATTAATAGAGAGCTTGATAGAGAGACTGAGAGATGAGGAGAGATAGAGGGAGAGAGAGGGAGAGAGGTGGAGAGAGAGGGAGAGAGAGGGATTAATAGAGAGCTTGATAGAGAGACTGAGAGATGAGGAGAGATAGAGGGAGAGAGAGGGAGAGAGGTGGAGAGAGAGGGAGAGAGAGGGATTAATAGAGAGCTTGATAGAGAGACTGAGAGATGAGGAGAGATAGAGGGAGAGAGAGGGAGAGAGGTGGAGAGATGAGGAGAGATAGACGGAGAGAGAGGGAGAGAGGTGGAGAGGAGATGGAGAGAGGTGGAGAGAGAGGGAGAGAGGTGGAGACATGAGGAGAGATAGAGGGAGAGAGAGGGGAGAGAGAGGGAGAGAGAGGGAGAGAGGTGGAGACATGAGGAGAGATAGAGGGAGAGAGAGGGAGAGAGAGGGAGAGAGGTGGAGAGAGAGGGAGAGAGGTGGAGACATGAGGAGAGATATAGGGAGAGAGAGGGAGAGAGAGGGAGAGAGAGGAGAGAGGGAGAGAGGTGGAGAGAGGGAGAGAGGTGGAGAGAGAGGGAGAGAGGTGGAGAGAGAGGGAGAGAGGTGGAGAGAGAGGGAGAGAGGTGGAGATAGAGGGAGAGAGGTGGAGAGAGAGGGAGAGAGGTGGAGAGAGAGGGATAGAGGTGGAGAGAGAGGGAGAGAGGTGGAGATAGAGGGAGAGAGGTGGAGAGAGAGGGAGAGAGGTGGAGAGAGAGGGAGAGAGGTGGAGAGAGAGGGAGAGAGGTGGAGAGAGAGGGATAGAGGTGGAGAGAGAGGGAGAGAGGTGGAGAGGTAGTGAAAGAGGGAGAGAGAGGGAGAGAGGTGGAAAGGTAGTGAAAGAGGGAGAGAGAGGAGAGAGGTGGAGAGGTAGTGATTGAGGAGAGAGGTGGGAGGAGAGAGGGAGAGAGGTGGAGAGAGAGGGAGAGAGGTGGAGAGAGAGGGAGAGAGGTGGAGAGAGGGAGAGAGAGGGAGAGAGAGGGAGAGAGGTTGGAGAGAGAGGGAGAGAGGTGGAGAGAGGTGGAGAGAGGTGGAGAGAGAGGGAGAGAGAGGGAGAGAGAGGTAGAGAGAGGTGGAGAGAGGGAGAGAGAGGGAGAGAGAGGGCGAGAGGTGGAGAGAGAGGGAGAGAGGTGGAGAGAGGTGGAGAGAGGTGGAGAGAGAGGGAGAGAGGTGGAGAGAGGTGGAGAGAGGTGGAGAGAGAGGGAGAGAGAGGGAGAGAGAGGGAGAGAGAGGTGGAGAGGGTAGTGAAAGAGGGAGAGAGAGGTGGAGAGAGGGAGAGAGAGGGAGAGAGAGGGAGAGAGGTGGAGAGAGAGGGAGAGAGGTGGAGAGAGGTGGAGAGAGGTGGAGAGAGAGGGAGAGAGGTGGAGAGAGGTGGAGAGAGGTGGAGAGAGAGGGAGAGAGAGGGAGAGAGAGGGAGAGAGAGGTGGAGAGGTAGTGAAAGAGGGAGAGAGAGGTGGAGAGGTAGTGAAAGAGGGAGAGAGAGGGCGTGACAGGCCGGACACAGAAAGAAAGAGAACATGAGACAGACAGACTGTCCCCGGGTCTCAATTCAATTCAATTCAAGGGGCTTTATTGGCATGGGAAACATGTGTTAACATTGCCAAAGCAAGTGAGGTAGACAACATACAAAGTGGATATATAAAGTGAAAAACAACAGAAATTAACAGTAAACATTACACATACAGAAGTTTCAAAACAGTAAAGACATTACAAATGTCATATTATATATATATACAGTGTTTTGACAATGTACAAATGGTCTCTCTGAGAGGGATTGATCCACTTTCATGCATTCAGGCCAAACAATATGTCAAGGACCACTGCAACTGCTTTGTCAATCAGTGTCTCATCCCCAAAGATCTCTCATCACCAAAGCAGATCTTTCTCTCACCACCAAAGCAGACATCTCTCTCATCATCAAAGCAGATCTCTCTCTCATCATCAAAGCAGATCTCTCTCTCATCATCAAGCAGATCTCTCTCTCATCATCAAAGCAGATCTCTCTCTCATCATCAAAGCAGATCTCTCTCTCATCATCAAAGCAGACATCTCCCTCATCAGCAAAGCAGACATCTCCCTCATCATCAAAGCATACATCTCCCTCATCATCAAAGCAGACATCTCCCTCATCATCAAAGCAGATCTCGCTCTCATCATCAAAGCAGATCTCCATCTCTCTCTCGCCACCAAAGCAGACCTCTCTCTCTCTCTCTCTCTCTTTCTCTCTTCCTCTCTCTCTCTCTCACCACCAAAGCAGATCTCTCTCTCGCCACCAAAGCAGATCTCTCTCTCTCTCTTCCTCTCTTCCTCTCTCTCTCTCTCTCTCTCAATTCAATTCAATTCAATTCAAGGGCTTTATTGGCATGGGAAACATGTGTTAACATTGCCAAAGCAAGTGAGGTAGACAACATACAAAGTGAATATATAAAGTGCAAAACAACAAAAATGAACAGTAAACATTACACATACAGAAGTTTCAAAACAGTAAAGACATTACAAATGTCATATTATATATATATATATACAGTGTTCTAACAATGTACAAATGGCTAAAGGACACAAGATAAAATAAATAAGCATAAATATGGGTTGTATTTACAATGGTGTTTGTTCTTCACTGGTTGCCCTTTTCTCGTGGCAACAGGTCACAAATCTTGCTGCTGTGATGGCACACTGTGGAATTTCACCCAGTAGATATGGGAGTTTTTCAAAATTGGATTTGTTTTCGAATTCTTTGTGGATCTGTGTAATCTGAGGGAAATATGTCTCTCTAATATGGTCATACATTGGGCAGGAGGTTAGGAAGTGCAGCTCAGTTTCCACCTCATTTTGTGGGCAGTGAGCACATAGCCTGTCTTCTCTTGAGAGCCAAGTCTGCCTACGGCGGCCTTTCTCAATAGCAAGGCTATGCTCACTGAGTCTGTACATAGTCAAGGCTTTCCTTAATTTTGGGTCAGTCACAGTGGTCAGGTATTCTGCCGCTGTGTACTCTCTGTGTAGGGCCAAATAGCATTCTAGTTTGCTCAGTTTTTTTGTTAATTCTTTCCAATGTGTTAAGTAGTTATCTTTTTGTTTTCTCATGATTTGGTTGGGTCTAATTGTGCTGCTGTCCTGGGGCTCTGTAGTGGGTGTTTGTGTTTGTGAACAGAGCCCCAGGACCAGCTTGCTTAGGGGACTCTTCTCCAGGTTCATCTCTCTGTAGGTGATGGCTTTGTTATGGAAGGTTTGTGAATCGCTTCCTTTTAGGTGGTTGTAGAATTTAACAGCTCTTTTCTGGATTTTGATAATTAGTGGGTATCGGCCTAATTCTGCTCTGCATGCATTATTTGGTGTTCTACGTTGTACACGGAGGATATTTTTGCAGAATTCTGCGTGCAGAGTCTCAATTTGGTGTTTGTCCCATTTTGTGAAGTCTTGGTTGGTGAGCGGACCCCAGACCTCACAACCATAAAGGGCAATGGGCTCTATGACTGATTCAAGTATTTTTAGCCAGATCCTAATTTGTATGTTGAAATTTATGTTTCTTTTGATGGCATAGAATGCCCTTCTTGCCTTGTCTCTCAGATCGTTCACAGCTTTGTGGAAGTTACCTGTGGTGCTGATGTTTAGGCCAAGGTATGTCTAGTTTTTTGTGTGCTCTAGGGCAACAGTGTCTAGATGGAATTTGTATTTGTGGTCCTGGTGACTGGACCTTTTTTGGAACACCATTATTTTGGTCTTACTGAGATTTACTGTCAGGGCCCAGGTCTGACAGAATCTGTGCATAAGATCTAGGTGCTGCTGTAGGCCCTCCTTGGTTGGTGACAGAAGCACCAGATCATCAGCAAACAGCAGACATTTGACTTCGGATTCTAGCAGGGGGAGGCCGGGTGCTGCAGACTTTTCTAGTGCCCTCACCAATTCGTTGATATATATGTTGAAGAGGGTGGGGCTTAAGCTGCATCCCTGTCTAACCCCACGACCCTGTGTGAAGAAATGTGTGTGTTTTTTGCCAATTTTAACTGCACACTTGTTGTTTGTGTACATGGATTTTATAATGTCGTATGTTTTACCCCCAACACCACTTTCCATCAGTTTGTATAGCAGACCCTCATGCCAGATTGAGTCGAAGGCTTTTTTGAAATCAACAAAGCATGAGAAGACTTTGCCTTTGTTTTGGTTTGTTTGATTGTCAATTAGGGTGTGCAGGGTGAATACATGGTCTGTTGTACGGTAATTTGGTAAAAAGCCAATTTGACATTTGCTCAGTACATTGTTTTCATTGAGGAAATGTACGAGTCTGCTGTTAATAATAATGCAGAGGATTTTCCCAAGGTTACTGTTGACACATATTCCACGGTAGTTATTGGGGTCAAATTTGTCTCCACTTTTGTGGATTGGGGTGATCAGTCCTTGGTTCCAAATATTGGGGAAGATGCCAGAGCTAAGTATGATGTTAAAGAGTTTTAGTATAGCCAATTGGAATTTGTTGTCTGTATATTTGATCATTTCATTGAGGATACCATCAACACCACAGGCCTTTTTGGGTTGGAGGGTTTTTATTTTGTCCTGTAACTCTTTCAATGTAATTGGAGAATCCAGTGGGTTCTGGTAGTCTTTAATAGTTGATTCTAAGATCTGTGTTTGATCATGTATATGTTTTTGCTCTTTATTCTTTGTTATAGAGCCAAAAAGATTGGAGAAGTGGTTTACCCATACATCTCCATTTTGGATAGATAATTCTTCGTGTTGTTGTTTGTTTAGTGTTTTCCAATTTTCCCAGAAGTGGTTAGAGTCTATGGATTCTTCAATTGCATTGAGCTGATTTCTGACATGCTGTTCCTTCTTTTTCCGTAGTGTATTTCTGTATTGTTTTAGTGATTCACCATAGTGAAGGCGTAGACTCAGGTTTTCCGGGTCTCTATGTTTTTGGTTGGACAGGTTTCTCAATTTCTTTCTTAGATTTTTGCATTCTTCATCAAACCATTTGTCATTATTGTTAATTTTCTTCGGTTTTCTATTTGAGATTTTTAGATTTGATAGGGAAGCTGAGAGGTCAAATATACTGTTAAGATTTTCTACTGCCAAGTTTACACCTTCACTATTACAGTGGAACGTTTTACCCAGGAAATTGTCTAAGAGGGATTGAATTTGTTGTTGCCTAATTGTTTTTTGGTAGGTTTCCAAACTGCATTCCTTCCATCTATAGCATTTCTTAATGTTACTCAGTTCCTTTGGCTTTGATGCCTCATGATTGAGTATTGCTCTGTTTAAGTAGACTGTGATTTTGCTGTGGTCTGATAGGGGTGTCAGTGGGCTGACTGTGAACGCTCTGAGAGACTCTGGGTTGAGGTCAGTGATAAAGTAGTCTACAGTACTACTGCCAAGAGATGAGCTATAGGTGTACCTACCATAGGAGTCCCCTCGAAGCCTACCGTTGACTATGTACATACCCAGCGTGCGACAGAGCTGCAGGAGTTGTGACCCGTTTTTGTTGGTTATGTTGTCATAGTTGTGCCTAGGGGGGCATATGGGGGAGGGAATGCTGTCACCTCCAGGCAGGTGTTTGTCCCCTTGTGTGCTGAGGGTGTCAGGTTCTTGTCCGGTTCTGGCATTTAGGTCACCACAGACTAGTACATGTCCCTGGGCCTGGAAATGATTGATTTCCCCCTCCAGGATGGAGAAGCTGTCTTCATTAAAATATGGGGATTCTAGTGGGGGGATATAGGTAGCACACAGGAGGACATTTTTCTCTGTTAGGATAATTTCTTTTTGAATTTCTAGCCAAATGTAGAATGTTCCTGTTTTGATTAATTTAATGGAGTGAGTTAGGTCTGCTCTATACCAAATTAGCATACCCCCTGAGTCCCTTCCCTGTTTCACACCTGGTAGTTTGGTGGATGGGACTACCAGCTCTCTGTAACCTAGAGGGCAACCAGTGGGTCCATCTCCTCTATACCAGGTTTCTTGCAGGATGACAATGTCTGTATTACCGATTTCTTTGGTGAAGTCCGGGTTTCTGCTCTTTAGGCCAAAGGCAGATGACCTCAGGCCTTGGATATTCCAGGATAATATAGTGAAGGCTTTTTGTTCCATAGAGTGTCCAATGATGTTGGTCGTGGTTTAGCCTCAGGCCAGTAAGTGTGAGCAAAGCCTGCTGAGCATCTGGTACATGCCATTGGCTTGGGCGAGTGTGAGAGTGGGGGTTGGGACTGTTTGCCCGCTCACTACCTGGGCGTATGTGTGGCTTCCATGTTGAGGCCCTCTTTGCGGGGGTGGGGTGCATGGGGTGGGCAGGAGTGGCATAGGTCTGATCTGAGGGGGCCTAAATGGAGTGTGGGCATGGTTGACGTGGGGGGGTGTTGATTGGTTGGGGTGGGGGTGTGGATGTGTCTGGGTGTACTGTGGTCTGGATGTAATTCCTCTTGGCGTGGGTCCTCTATGTGTAGGTCCAGGGGGAGGTCCTGCAGATCTGGGAGGGTGTCTCGCTGGTCTGGGTGGGGTGTCTATTGATCTGTTACTCCTGTGTGGAGTGTTGGGGATACGTTTGAGAGCGATGTCCTTTAGAGTCCGGGCAAAGGTGGGCACTGCTGCCTTGTAGAGGTGGACCTGGTCATAGAGGCTGTTCAAGTCCAGGGTGGAGTGGTGGGCCAGGAAAACCTTTGGTTTTGAGGCACAGTCACGGGAAATACTTGCATTTACCCGCTGTATTGTGGCGGGGTGGAAGTCTTTTCGTGGTAGCAGGGTGGAGATAACCACTTGTGCGTTGGGGAAAGTAGAAGAAGCCTTTTCAATCACTCCCTTCAGTGCTGTGGCCACTCTTTCCTGCTGTGCTCTCAGGTCGTTTGTGCCTGTGTGTATTATTATGTGGCTGGGTGAGCCTAGTTTGGCCTCAGACAGAAGGTCTAGGGCGCGCTGGGTGTTTGGACACCAGAGTTTAGACACACTGTGTTTGGGAAAAAGTATTTTTTCTTCTATATATTTCCCATTTGAGTCCATAAGTAGTACAATCTGTGTCTTGTGTTTGTCCTCAGTGGGTGTGGGGGGGTTGACAGAAGGGCTATCAGGGTGGCTGACAGGGGGGGTGCTCAGAGGGGGTGAGAGCCTCTGGGCTTGGGGTTCTTCATTTGTCTGTTGTGCTGTGATGTCGACTCTATGGTCAGGGTCTGGTGTGGACTGTTCTGCTGTGATGTCGACTCTATGGTCAGGGTCTGGTGTGGACTGTTCTGCTGTGGTGTCGAGACTTTTGTTGGGTGCTGAGGTGGGCTGTTCTGCTGGCTTCTCTGTGGGGGTGGCCACCTCTCTAGTGGGTTGTTCTCTGTCACACGCCGTCCCCCTCAACTTCTCCTCCATCCCCCTCACCCTCTCCTCCATCCCCCTCAACCTCTCCTCCACCAGCAGTCTGATACTCTCCTCTAGTGCTCTGTTCTGCTCCTCTTTCTCCTGTTGTATTTGTCTCACCACTGTCCAAAGTGCAGATATGTCTCTGTCCACCTCCAGCTCTCCGGGTCTGGTTAAGGGGCTGTTGTTGTGCTGGACTGTTGTCTGGGTCTGTGCTGACTGAAGTGTAATCACCTGCTGTTCCAGCTCCACCTGCCTTATCTCCAGCTGGGTGAATTTGTCCTTCATTTCAATGAGGGAGTGGTAATCTGTGCTGGGAGGTTGACCCTCCGCTGGGGGTTGATCATCTGTGGGGTTACATAATGAAGAGGTCTGGTCTGATCCTCTCGGGGTGGGGGTATCTTTATCAAGGGAGAGTTTCTCCTGCTGAGATAATTCTTTGATTAGGTGAAAGTCCAGCTGAAACTGTTTGTGGTTACGCTGTACCATCACTGTTCCGGACTTATAGATATTTATATTACTTAACTCAGAGTCCTCGTTGTCAAGTATTCTGAGTTTCCACCCCTCGTTAATCCCCCCTCTCGTAACAGAGGGGTAGTGTGCTAATATAGCACTGTGCCATGCCAGGGGATGGTTTGTGTGGAAGATAAGGTTGCTGATGTTCCCATTTTTGTAATAGTCAGCAAAAAGTGTCTCTTGATTTTCCATAAGGAGCTTCATTTTGTAATCTTTTCTTCCCTTATCATTCTTTACATGCACAGGGTACTGTATTTTAATTACCTCTGAACAGCGGGAGGGAGCTTCTAAGGCCTCTCCATTTGGTTGGGGTAGACTGTGTGACTCTCTCTCTCTCTCTCTCTTCCAAAGCAGATCTCTCTCTAATCATCAAAGCAGATCTCGCTCTCATCATCAAAGCAGATCTCCCTCTCTCTCTCTCTCTCCTCTCTCTCTCCTCTCTCTCTCTCTCTCTCTCTCTCTCTCTCTCTCTCTCTCTCCTCTCTCTCTCTCTCTCTCTCTCTCTCTCTCTCTCTCTCTTCCTCTCTCTCTCTTCTCTCTCTCTCTCTCCTCTCTCTCTCTCTCTCTCTCTCTCTCTCTCTCTCTCTCTCTCTCTCTCTCTCTCTCTCTCTCTCCTCTCTCTCTCTCTCTCTCTCTCTCTCTCTCTCTCTCCTCTCTCTCTCTCTCTCCCTCTCTCTCTCTCTCTCTCTCTCTCTTCCTCTGTCTCTCTCTCTCTCTCTCTCTCTCTCTCTCTCTCTCTCTCTCTCTCTCTCTCTCTTTTCCTCTCTCTCTCTCTCTCTTTCTCCCTCTCCTCTCCTCTCTCTCTCCCTCTCCCTCTCTCTCTCTCCCTCTCCCCTCTCCCTCTCCTCTCCTCTCTCTCTCTCTCTCTCTCTCTCTCTCTCTCCTCTCTCTCTCTCTCTCTCTCTCTCTCTCTCTCTCTCTCTCTCTCTCTCTCTCTTCTCTCTCTCTCTCTCTCTCTCTCTCTCTCTCTCCTCTCTCTCTCTCTCTCTCTCTCTCTCTCTCTCTCTCATTACCAACACAGATGCTCTGACTGCTGCATTGTAACAGTAACTGTGACAAATCACCTGGAAACAGATGATAAACTGAAACAGTCTTGAATCATAATACGATTAATGGAAGGAAATGCAACATTTTATCTACTGTTTTGCATGTCTAATGGATATAGTCTAGATACCAAATTGTATTTTATTTTTTTATTAAAGGAATAGTTCTCTCTTTGACTTGATGTTAAACGGTTCCTCATTCTTTTTAACTTTTATTTTAGCAGACTGGAGTCTCATTGAGACCGAGGTCTCTTTTTATAAGGGAGTCCTGCATGACAAACAATTACACACCAGAATAGAACACAATCACCGAATTAAACAGAATAGAACACAATCAGAATAGAACACAATCACCGAATTTTAAAACAGAATAGAACACAATCAGAATAGAACACAATCACCGAATTAAAACAGAATAGAACACAATCAGAATAGAACACAATCACCGAATGAAAACAGAATAGAACACAATCTCCGAAATTAAAACAGAATAGAACACAATCACCGAATGAAAACAGAATAGAACACAATCTCCGAAATTAAAACAGAATAGAACACAATCACCGAAATTAAAACAGAATAGAACACAATCACCGAAATTAAAACAGAATAGAACACAATCACCGAATTAAAACAGAATAGAACACAATCACCAAATTAAAACAGAATAGAACACAATCACCAAATTAAAACAGAATAGAACACAATCACCAAATTAAAACAGAATAGAACACAATCACCAAATTAAAACAGAATAGAACACAATCACCAAATTAAAACAGAATAGAACACAATCACCAAATTAAAACAGAATAGAACACAATCACCGAAATTAAAACAGAATAGAACACAATCACCGAAATTAAACAGAATAGAACACAATCACCGAAATTAAAACAGAATAGAACACAATCAGAATAGAACACAATCACCAAATTAAAACAGAATAGAACACAATCAGAATAGAACACAATCACCAAATTAAAACAGAATAGAACACTATCAGAATAGAACACAATCAGAATAGAACACAATCACCAAATTAAAACAGAATAGAACACAATCAGAATAGAACACAAACAGAATAGAACACAATCACCAAATTAAAACAGAATAGAACACAATCAGAATAGAACACAATCACCAAATTAAAACAGAATAGAACACAATCACCAAATTAAAACAGAATAGAACACAATCAGAATAGAACACAATCACCAAATTAAAACAGAATAGAACACAATCACCAAATTAAAACAGAATAGAACACAATCAGAATAGAACACAATCACCAAATTAAAACAGAATAGAACACAATCAGAATAGAACACAATCAGAATAGAACACAATCACCAAATTAAATCAGAATAGAACACAATCAGAATAGAACACAATCAGAATAGAACACAATCAGAATAGAACACAATCAGAATAGAACACAATCACCAAATTAAAACAGAATAGAACACAATCAGAATAGAACACAATCAGAATAGAACACATTCACCAAATTAAATCAGAATAGAACACAATCAGAATAGAACACAATCAGAATCGAACACAATCAGAATAGAACACAATCAGAATAGAACACAATCACCAAATTAAAACAGAATAGAACACAATCAGAATAGAACACAATCAGAATAGAACACAATCAGAATAGAACACAATCAGAATAGAACACAATCACCAAATTAAATCAGAATAGAACACAATCACCAAATTAAAACAGAATAGAACACAATCACCAAATTAAAACAGAATAGAACACAATCACCAAATTAAAACAGAATAGAACACAATCACCAAATTAAAACAGAATAGAACACAATCACCGAAATTAAAACAGAATAGAACACAATCACCGAAATTAAAACAGAATAGAACACAATCACCGAAATTAAAACAGAATAGAACACAATCAGAATAGAACACAATCACCAAATTAAAACAGAATAGAACACAATCAGAATAGAACACAATCACCAAATTAAAACAGAATAGAACACTATCAGAATAGAACACAATCAGAATAGAACACAATCACCAAATTAAAACAGAATAGAACACAATCAGAATAGAACACAAACAGAATAGAACACAATCACCAAATTAAACAGAATAGAACACAATCAGAATAGAACACAATCACCAAATTAAAACAGAATAGAACACAATCACCAAATTAAAACAGAATAGAACACAATCAGAATAGAACACAATCACCAAATTAAAACAGAATAGAACACAATCACCCAAATTAAAACAGAATAGAACACAATCAGAATAGAACACAATCACCAAATTAAAACAGAATAGAACACAATCAGAATAGAACACAATCACCAAATTAAAACAGAATAGAACACAATCACCAAATTAAAACAGAATAGAACACAATCACCAAATTAAAACAGAATAGAACACAATCACCAAATTAAAACAGAATAGAACACAATCAGAATAGAACACAATCACCAAATTAAAACAGAATAGAACACAATCACCAAATTAAAACAGAATAGAACACAATCACCAAATTAAAACAGAATAGAACACAATCACCAAATTAAAACAGAATAGAACACAATCACCAAATTAAAACAGAATAGAACACAATCACCAAATTAAAACAGAATAGAACACAATCACCGAAATTAAAACAGAATAGAACACAATCACCGAAATTAAAACAGAATAGAACACAATCACCGAAATTAAAACAGAATAGAACACAATCAGAATAGAACACAATCACCAAATTAAAACAGAATAGAACACAATCAGAATAGAACACAATCACCAAATTAAAACAGAATAGAACACTATCAGAATAGAACACAATCAGAATAGAACACAATCACCAAATTAAAACAGAATAGAACACAATCAGAATAGAACACAAACAGAATAGAACACAATCACCAAATTAAAACAGAATAGAACACAATCAGAATAGAACACAATCACCAAATTAAAACAGAATAGAACACAATCACCAAATTAAAACAGAATAGAACACAATCAGAATAGAACACAATCACCAAATTAAAACAGAATAGAACACAATCACCAAATTAAACAGAATAGAACACAATCAGAATAGAACACAATCACCAAATTAAAACAGAATAGAACACAATCAGAATAGAACACAATCAGAATAGAACACAATCACCAAATTAAATCAGAATAGAACACAATCAGAATAGAACACAATCAGAATAGAACACAATCAGAATAGAACACAATCAGAATAGAACACAATCACCAAATTAAAACAGAATAGAACACAATCAGAATAGAACACAATCAGAATAGAACACATTCACCAAATTAAATCAGAATAGAACACAATCAGAATAGAACACAATCAGAATCGAACACAATCAGAATAGAACACAATCAGAATAGAACACAATCACCAAATTAAAACAGAATAGAACACAATCAGAATAGAACACAATCAGAATAGAACACAATCAGAATAGAACACAATCAGAATAGAACACAATCACCAAATTAAATCAGAATAGAACACAATCACCAAAAGATTCCTCTGTGAAAA
This sequence comes from Oncorhynchus kisutch, assembly GCF_002021735.2. NCBI lineage: Eukaryota > Metazoa > Chordata > Actinopteri > Salmoniformes > Salmonidae > Oncorhynchus > Oncorhynchus kisutch. The sequence continues at coordinate 5,404,565 of NC_034177.2, read as the reverse complement.
GGTCATCCACCGACAATCTGAATTAGCCAAAAGACGATAAATATATGTTGTGTAGACCCAGTGTTAATAAATGTTAAACGCATCTTCTACATGAGCACTAACTTCACTTTCAGTTTAATTTATAAGTTCTGGGGCATTTTGAAGGACATACAGGAAGGACACAGAACTGGCTCCCATGCTTGCTAGCTAACTGGTAGCTAGCTCTATATTCCACACTCACAGTGGGTCTACCTTGCAGTAGGCCAACACATTCAACTCCCTGGGTACGCTCTCATTCACTCCTCTTCACTTCACCGGTTCAGAGCAAATCCCCATAAAAGACGAACTCCGTAACATGTCCTGGGAGAGCTGCAGTTGGCTGGTGGAAAATGCTTTCTTTTTTTAATTGCCTTTAATTATCTCCAAATTGGGATGGGGGGGTGAGGGATGCCTGTGTGTGTTCTTCACGCTGGGCCTCGTCACGTCTCAGAGAACTGCAGAAACAGACACACACACACAGCACACACACACAGCACACAGCACACACACACACACACACACACACACACACACACACACACACACAGCACACACACACAGCACACAGCACACACACACACACACACAGCACACACACACACACAGCACACAGCACACACACACACACACACACACACACACACACACACACACACACACACACACACACACACACACACACACACACACAGTACACACACACACACACACACACACACACACACACACAGCACACACACACAGCACACACACACAGCACACACACACACAGCACACACACACACACACACAGTACACACACACACACACACACACAGTACACACACAGCACACACACACACACACACACACACACACACACACCACACACACACAGCACACACACACACACACACACACACACACACACACACACACACACACACACACACACACACACACACACACACACACACACACACACACACACACACACACACACACACACACACAGCATGGGAGGCTCCTGCCTGAACTAACACACAGTACAAGGCTGGGGATGGCGCCAAACAAAGTCACAAAGCGTTCAGGGCCGATGGACCATAGAACGTTATCTCTAAATGAACGGTGATCAGAATAGTTTTACCTGGCGCGCTGACAATGCACTGTGAGTTTTGATTGAGACTGCACTGATTCTGCTGACAGCCAACGCTGAGGTCTAGGTTGAGCAGTTGTCTAGCCGGCGCTGAGGTCAAGGTTGAGCAGTTGTCTAGCCGGCGCTGAGGTCTAGGTTGAGCAGTTGTCTAGCCGGCGCTGAGGTCTAGGTTGAGCAGTTGTTCTAGTCGGCGCTGAGGTCTAGGTTGAGCAGTTGTCTAGCCGGCGCTGAGGTCTAGGTTGAGCAGTTGTCTAGCCGGCGCTGAGGTCTAGGTTGAGCAGTTGTCTAGCCGGCGCTGAGGTCTAGGTTGAGCAGTTGTCTAGCCGGCGCTGAGGTCTAGGTTGAGCAGTTGTCTAGCCGGCGCTGAGGTCTAGGTTGAGCAGTTGTCTAGCCGGCGCTGAGGTCTAGGTTGAGCTGTTGTCTAGCCGGCGCTGAGGTCTAGGTTGAGCAGTTGTCTAGCCGGCGCTGAGGTCTAGGTTGAGCAGTTGTCTAGCCGGCATTTTGAATTCCGGCAACGCTCCCATTGATATTTTTATTATTTTTTATATTTTTTATTTCACCTTTATTTAACCAGGTAGGCTAGTTGAGAACACCTTTATTTAACCAGGTAGGCTAGTTGAGAACACCTTTATTTAACCAGGTAGGCTAGTTGAGAACACCTTTATTTAACCAGGTAGGCTAGTTGAGAACACCTTTATTTAACCAGGTAGGCTAGTTGAGAACACCTTTATTTAACCAGGTAGGCTAGTTGAGAACACCTTTATTTAACCAGGTAGGCTAGTTGAGAACACCTTTATTTAACCAGGTAGGCTAGTTGAGAACACCTTTATTTAACCAGGTAGGCTAGTTGAGAACACCTTTATTTAACCAGGTAGGCTAGTTGAGAACACCTTTATTTAACCAGGTAGGCTAGTTGAGAACACCTTTATTTAACCAGGTAGGCTAGTTGAGAACACCTTTATTTAACCAGGTAGGCTAGTTGAGAACACCTTTATTTAACCAGGTAGGCTAGTTGAGAACACCTTTATTTAACCAGGTAGGCTAGTTGAGAACACCTTTATTTAACCAGGTAGGCTAGTTGAGAACACCTTTATTTAACCAGGTAGGCTAGTTGAGAACACCTTTATTTAACCAGGTAGGCTAGTTGAGAACACCTTTATTTAACCAGGTAGGCTAGTTGAGAACACCTTTATTTAACCAGGTAGGCTAGTTGAGAACACCTTTATTTAACCAGGTAGGCTAGTTGAGAACACCTTTATTTAACCAGGTAGGCTAGTTGAGAACACCTTTATTTAACCAGGTAGGCTAGTTGAGAACACCTTTATTTAACCAGGTAGGCTAGTTGAGAACACCTTTATTTAACCAGGTAGGCTAGTTACCTGGTTGCCTACCCCTAACACACACACACACACACACACACACACACACACACACACACACACACACACACACACACACACACACACACTTCTAAATAAGGTTAACCATTTAGGTAGCCCATAACAATCCCAACAAGCAATTCAGATCCAAGATCCAAGATTCATGAAATGTGTGCACACACAAGATCCATGACATTCATCTTATTTAACCCTACCCCTGACCTTATCCCTAACCCTATCCCGACCACTAACCCTACCCTAACCCTACCCATTACCCTACCCTAACCATAAACATAACACTACCCAAACCCTACCCTAACCCTAAGCTAAACCCTACCCCTACCACAAACCCTAACAATACCCTACCCTAACCCTACCCTAAGCCTAAGCCTAAGCCTAACCCCTACCCTACCCTAACTTTAACCTTAACCCTACTCATAACCCTACCCCTAACCTTAACCCTACTCATAACCCTAACCTTAACCTTAACCCTACTCATAACCCTAACCTTAACCTTAACCCTACTAATAACCCTACCCCTAACCTTAACCCTACTCATAACCCTAACCTTAACCCTACTCATAACCCTACCCTAACCTTAACCCTACCCTAACCTTAACCCTACTCATAACCCTACCCTACCCTACCCATACCCCTAACCCTACTTTAAACTTAACCCTACTCCTACCCCTAACCTTAACCCTAACCCTAACCTTAACCTTAACCCTACTCATAACCCTACCCTAACCTTAACCCTAACCCTACTCATAACTCTACCCTAACCTTAACCCTACTCATAACCCTACCCTACCCCTAACCCTACTTTAACCTTAACCCTACTCATAACCCTACCCTACCCCTAACCCTAATTTAACCTTAACCCTGCCCCTAACCTTAACCTTAACCCTACTTTAACCTTAACCCCACTCATAACCCTACCCTAACCTTAACCTTAATCCTACTCATAACCCTACCATAACCTTAACCCTACTCATAACCCTACCCTAACCTTAACCTTACTCCTACCCCTAACCTTAACCTTAACCCTACCCTAACCTTAACCCTACCCTAACCTTAACCCTAACCTTACCCCTAACCTTAACCCTACCCTAACCTTAACCCTACCCTACCCCTAACCTTAACCCTACCCTAACCTTAACCCTACCCTAACCTTAACCCTACTCCTACCCCTAACCTTAACCCTACCCCTAACCTTAACCCTACCCTTAACCCTACTCCTACCCCTAACCTTAACCCTACCCCTAACCTTAACCCTACCCCTAACCTTAACCCTACCCTAACCTTAACCTTAAACCTACTCATAACCCTTAAACCATATCCCTTACAGCTGGCCCCTCAGAAAACAAATGCATGTTTTCTTCACTGTGAGACTCTGGCCCTGGTCAAAAACTTCAGAAAGCCATTCTTTCTTTATACCCTCCTTGTGATCAAATATATGAAGTTGGTTGGAATATTTCTACTTCAAGGAAACCAGGAAGGGAGTATGCATGTATATAGTACTGGAACAGGGGCCTCTGCTGGGGGTTGGGGAGGAGAATATAGGGTCCTATGCCATGAACAGATGTGTGTGAACCCCAGGAAGAGTAGCTGCTGCTATCACAACAGCTGCTGGCAATCCTAATAAAATACCCCCCCCCCAAAAAAATAGAGAGGGGACATTGGAGCCAGGCGCTCTCACAGACAGCCAAGAGACCCAAGAGTGAGGGGGGGCCTGAGATGAGTAATGGAAAAGGGAGTGGAGCGGATCGATACGTTATAATGTTTTAACAACGATCCTCCTTCTTCATTGTGCCCAGGGAGACAAATCTATTAAAGATCTGTGCCGTCATCCTGAAGCCATCGATGCATAAAAGAGAGAGTGGGGGGGGGGAATACAGAGACAACAAAAAAAAGAGGCTATTTTCTGAGATACTGACAAAATGTTGTGTGTAATAACAGATAAACATTGTGTCAGTTGATATTTGTGCTTGTCATTGTGTGACGTGGGGGGGGAATCGCTTTTTTGCTCTGTCTGACTAGCGATTAACTCTATTATCACCTCGTGGGAATGGGTTGGCCAGCAAAAGGATTCCTACTGTGACATTGATCAAGAATCCATTTACTGAGGGATATTGACAAACATATTATTCCTTCCTCTTGTTGGGGGGGGGGGGGGGGTCGTAGGCTTTTATAGAGACAACCCTCATTTTGACAACACTTATTGCAAGCGTTTAAAGTCACCTTTATGCTGGAAAACGACCCCCCCCCCCTTTGGAAAATGGGGCCTTTGTTAGTTGAAAATCGTACGTTTTTTGTGCAACCCGAGGGACATTTGTCTAAAACCAGCAAAAGTAATGGGAACAGGATTGTGAAGGAAGACAAAAGAAGAGCCCTGTGAAGTGTGGCCATTGTCTCAGAAAGATTAAAAGTCCTGGCTTACATAATCTCCTGACAGAAAGAGGAGGCGAGAAAAAATGTGTCTCTTCTTCTCTGATGACATGTGTATGCTGCTCTGCCTGCAGCTCTCTTCTCAGGACCAGGATGGTACTGCTCTGCCTGCAGCTCTCTTCTCAGGACCATGATGAGACTGCTCTGCCTGCAGCTCTCTTCTCAGGACCAGGATGAGACTGCTCTGCCTGCAGCTCTCTTCTCAGGACCAGGATGAGACTGCTCTGCCTGCAGCTCTCTTCTCAGGACCAGGATGATACTGCTCTGCCTGCAGCTCTCTTCTCAGGACCAGGATGATACTGCTCAGCCTGCAGCTCTCTTCTCAGGACCAGGATGAGACTGCTCTGCCTGCAGCTCTCTTCTCAGGACCAGGATGAGACTGCTCTGCCTGCAGCTCTCTTCTCAGGACCAGGATGAGACTGCTCAGCCTGCAGGACCAGGATGAGACTGAGGCAGAACAGTAAAGTGCCTGTCTTGATGTGGTACATGTGGAATATTCATTACGGAGAAAAGCCAAATAAGCACACATGCATTGAAGAAGATTCCCCTTGACAAGGATGAAGGAAGGCGATATGGTCAGTTGTGGTTGGCTGAGATGGGGGTGTTTGGTCTCTCTAGTCCCCTGGAACAGTAACCCACAGCCGCTTCCCCATTTCAACCCCCAATGAAAAACCCAAAGCATTTTCCCATGTACCAACAGTGAAGAAAACATAGGCTAATGTTCAATGTGCAAAACCCTGGGTCAGCGAATCCTCACCACCCTCGACGACCCCCCCCCCCCCCCCCCCCCACACACACACATGGAGTGATACAAATAGGTCTGGACTTACCCTTTCCACCCTGACGTAGGCCCACGGTCCCCCTGCAACCTGCCAACTGTACATTCTGATGTTTTCTGATCTTGACCTCACATGTTTTAGTGCCAACAGTGTTGCATGGAGGGATCAGCTTAAGTGAAAGGACCCTCCCCTTCCCCCCCACCACCTCTCGGCCCCCACCTGGCCCGCCCAGGCTGTAGAAAGGGATCGGGTTCCCCTCCAGATGTGTGGCCCCCGGGATCCCAGGCTCTGGGAGTGTGTGTGTAGGGCAGGCTCTGGTGCTGGTGGCCCCGCTCACCCAGGAATGTCACACTCGTTGGCACTTGACGCCACAGGCCTGTCAGGATGACGAATGGCCCCCCGATGCCTATGTGGTGTGGATCCCTGCCCTCCATAACTCCCTCGCTCCTCTTCTCCAACCCCCCAATCTTCATGCTCTCTACCCCCACCCTTGGGACCACATGGGGACCTCCTGGGGCTCAACCCCACCCATCACTCAACCTCCAAGGTCTTTATTCGTTTTTATTTTAAGCGTCAGTAGTTCAGGAACACCACAAGCGTCAGACATCCAGCAACGTACGTGGATGTGGTATGACGACCAACCGCGATTGAGCATCCTTCTCCGATGGTCACTGGGCGGATTGGGATTCAGTTCAAAGGGCTCAGGCAACTCGGTGTCGACGTTAACACTGGCTATTCACACTCCATTGATACTGCAATTAATAGGACTGTTGTCGGATTTCTCCGGCTCAAGTAAAATTTTTAATGACGCCAAAAAAAAGCAGAGGGAGATTATATATCTTACCTTAACCTGAATGGAAGGCTAATCCCACTTTTCGGACACTTAAGTGTAACGCCACTTTTATAGGCAAAATTTTAGATAAAGTCACCAGTCCAGAGACTCCAGACTTAAGCCAGAAAATGGTTACATTGACGTAGCAATATTACACCCAGGAATCTTCAGCACTTGAATGTTTTATATATACCGTGTCTGGTGTTACGACTAGAGATGGAAGACTGAAGACTTGTCGTTACTTAAGACGTGCGAAGTCCCACCAAACATCGGATTGGTTTCACACGTCGACGGGTGCTAATTTATGTTAACCGCCCAGAGCCACAGTTAAATTCCAATCAATAAAGCAGTCCCGGGGGTTGAGATATTGACCTGTCCTGGAAATCAATCCCCCTCCCCCACACCCCGTGCTTAACAAATCAGAATCTTGGCACTGTCTCCCATGAATGGCGGAAATGTCTACCCTCTACATTTCAAGGCCTTTCAAAGCAAGCCACATTTAAGCATGGTCAGATATCCGAAATCCTTTTTCTCACATCTCCACTTTTCCCAGTAGTGTCATGATTGGAGTAAATGGTAGAGAACGTGTGCTATTTGTTATCCATAGGAAGCCACGGTTTCGGCTCGTCATTTTTTCCCAGAAACAAACTCTTTCCATTCTGGAGAAATAGTATTCCACCCTACAGAAAGACAAACCCGTCCCCAGACAGATGAGACATGCCACCCAACTGAAAGACAAACCCGTCCCCAGACAGATGAGACATGCCACCCAACTGAAAGACAAACCCGTCCCCAGACAGATGAGACATGCCACCCAACTGAAAGACAAACCCGTCCCCAGACAGATGAGACATGCCACCCAACTGAAAGACAAACCCGTCCCCAGACAGATGAGACATGCCACCCAACTGAAAGACAAACCCGTCCCCAGACAGATGAGACATGCCACCCAACTGAAAGACAAACCCGTCCACACACAGATGAGACATGCCACCCAACTGAAAGACAAACCCTTCAACATCCAGACAGACGAAACATGCCTCCACACAGAAAGACAATCCCTTCAACAGCCAGACAGACGAGACATGCCAAAAGTCTCTTCATTCCCTCCACGCACACACACACACACACACACACGCACAAACACACACGTGACACACTCTCTCCCTATCTATTTCATTCTCTCTCCCTCTCTCTTGCTCTCTCTCTCTCTCTCTCTCTCTCTCTTTCTATCACACACACACACACAGCAAACACTTTTTCCCAGGGTGCATCTGCTGCGCGTTAGACACATATATCAACACATGGTCTCTTACCGTCACTGCCGAGGCCTCCAGACAGTTTTGGAACATAAGGGACACGGCGGCCAAATAAATGCTGAAAAATGTGTCTGTTTAGGACCCTAACTAGACAGTTATGACTGTTGTCATGGGCTGTTGCTCTCAACAGACTCGGGGGAAATGAAACTCCTCTTCACAATGAATGGCCACAAAACACGTCCTCCAAGTTCCCAAACAATAGTTAAGCACCGTTTATTGCCAACTTTTTAAATAACCTATTCTCTGTTTCTATTGGGGTGCAGGACAGGTGGTCTTAGCAGTAGGAATAACTCTAGGAATAACATTAGGAAAAGCACTAGGAATATCACTATGAATAGCACTATGAATAGCACTAGGAGTAGCAGTAGGAATAGCAGTAGGAATATCACTAGGAATAGCACTAGGATCAGCACTAGGAATAGCACTAGGAATAGCACTAGGATCAGCACTAGGAATAGCACTAGGATCAGCACTAGCAATAGCACTAGGAATAGTACTAGGAATAGCACTAGGAGTAGTACTAGGAATAGTACTAGGAATAGCACTAGGAATAGCACTAGGAATAGTACTAGGAATAGCACTAGGAATAGTACTAGGAATAGTATTAGGAATAGTACTAGGAATAGCATTAGGACTAGGAATAGCACTAGGAATAGCACTAGGAATAGCACTAGGAATAGCATTAGGACTAGGAATAGCACTAGGAATAGCACTAGGAATAGCACTAGGAATAGTACTAGGATCAGCACTAGGAATAGCACTAGGAATATCACTAGGAATAGCACTAGGAATAGCACTAGGAGTAGCACTAGGAATAACACTAGGAGTAGCACTAGGAATAAAACTAGGAATAGCATTCAGACATGAAACACTGGCAGGCACGTACCACACACACACACACACACACACGTACCACACACACACACACACATACCACACGCACACACATACCACACACACACACACACACACACGCACCACATACTCAAACACAGACAGTTCTGTGACCACATGTCCACATGACCACATGTGACTCGGCAAATATTGTAACACACCTATCTAACCCTAACCCAAAATAACTCTATCTAACACTATGTAACCCTATCTGACACAAAATAACTTTATCTAACTCTATGTAACCCTATCTAACACTAACCTGAAATAACTCTATCTAACTCTATTTAACCCAACCTAACACTAACCTGAAATAGCTCTATCTAACTCTATGTAACCCTATCTAACTATATCTTACTCTATGTAACCCTATCTAACACGAACCTGAAATAACTCTATCTAACTCTATGTAACCCTATCTACCCCTAACCCCAAACAATTAAATCTAACTCTATGTAACACTATCCCAAAATAACTCTATCTAACTCTATGTAACCCTATTTAACCCGAAACCAAACTAAAAATAACTCTATCTAACTCTATGTAACCCTATTTAACCCGAAACCAAACTAAACATAACTATATCTAACTCCATGTAACCTTATATAATCCTAACCTTAACTAAGGTTAACTACAGTTGAGCCGCTCAATAACTACATCGTACCAGTCATCCAACAGATTCCCATTGAGAGTGACACACAGAAGCTTCCATGGTCAATGCCCTGCTCAAGGGCATGTTGACCAATCGACCACCAGGCCACAAAACGTGAACATGAACCCTCCAAGACCCTCCACACAGTTCCCCAAAAGCTGTCCCTCCACCATTCTCTTGGTTGTTGGTACATTGGGGGGTTCTTGGGGGTGGGGAATGGAATTAGTTGTATTTTTTTTTTTTTTTTTTCTTCCTGGGGGGTGGAGTGAGGGAGGGGTCTCGAATGGTGGAGGGACAGCTTTTGGGGAACTGTGTGGGGGGTCTTGGAGGGTTCCTGTTCACGTTTTGTGGCCTGGTGGTCGATCGGTCAACATGCCCTTGAGCAGGGCATTGACCCTGGAAGCTTCTGTGTGTCACTCTCAATGGGAATCTGTTGGATGACTGGTACGATGTAGTTATTGAGCGGCTTCACTGTAGGAATATTATACGTTTCTAATTTTCAATAAACAAATAAATAAATAAAATGAATAAATAAAAACCTAAGTCCATGTATCCTGTCTAACCCTATCTTGTTTCCCTTGAGAGTAGAAGAAGAAGTACAAAGCCGACAACCTCTTCACTAAAGAACAGCAGGCCCGAGTATCGGTGTTTCAACCGTAACACAACACCCAATTAATAAGCATCCATCTGTTTATATTGAGATCCCACTGGGCCCAAACTACGCCGGCCAGGGGGTCAGTCCTGAGGGCAAGGAGCGGGCCGGTCTGGACGGCGAAGGTGGAATTCTCGGATGATGGGATCTAGAATGTCATCCACCTTAACCCAACACCTTTCCTCAACACCTTTCCTCTGGACCGTGACCCATCCCACCAGGTACTGGAGCCGACCCCCACGATGTCGGAATTCCAGGAGGATTCTGACGGCATATGCGGGAGATGCAGAAGGGTGTCGGGGACGCAAAAGGGTGTCGGGATGCAGAAGGGTGTCGTGATGGACGTCTTCAGACAGGGGACAAGGAACCATCGGCCTGAGGAGTGAAACATGAAAGAAGGTGAGATCTGGTAATTAGTGGGAAGCTGTAGGTTACCTCGTTGACCCTCCGGAGGACCTTGAACGGCCCCACAAACCGGGACCTCAACTTCTTACAGGACAGGCGGAGTGGGAGGTTCCTGGTTGAGAGCCACATTAAATCACCAGTATTGAACACGGGAGCCTTACTGCTGTGGCGATCCGTCTGCTCCTTCTGACAGCGGACGGTGCACTGGAGCCTCACGTGGGCGTTGTTCCAAACCTTTTCTCGTCCACTGCAGGGGCTTCGGTCTGGCTTGGGGTCCACGGCGCCAGGGCTGGCAGATAACCCAGAGCACACTGGAAGGGAGACAGCCTGGTGGAGGAGTGACACAGTTAATTCTTAGCATACTCTGCCCAGGGAAGGAATTGGCAGAGACCGGTCCTGGCAGAGACTCAGGAAACTCCCCAGCTCCTGGTTCATCCTCTCCACCTGCCTGTAAGACTGAGGCCAGTACCACGGAAGTGAGGGTGACTGTGTACCCCCAGCTTCTCCATGAAGGCTTTCCATACTCGTGACGTGAATTGGGGACTACGGTCGGAGACTATGTATTCCGGAAGGCCATAGTGCCGGGAGTCCTGCTGGAACAGTGCCTCAGCGACCTGGAGAGAGGCAGGGAGACCAAAGTGAGGGATAAAACAGCATGATTTAGAGAATCTGTCCACAACCGCCATTATGGTGGTGAAAGGATATCAGTGACAAAATCAATGGAAAGATGACACCAGGGATGCTGAGGCACAGGAAAAGGAAGGAGATTCCCTTTGGGCACATACGGAACAGGAGTTGACGTGGCGAGTGACGTCCTGTGCCAAACTTGGCTACCAGTACTTTTTGGAGATAGATTGAATAGTGCCGGTGATACCTGGATGTTCAGCGACGAAAGCTGTGTACGCTCAGGTCAGGAGCCGGTTCCCTCTTCAGGGCCTGGCGAATATCCACATCTACGTCCCAGACCACGGAGGCTATAACTCGAGAGGGCAAAATTATGGGTGCACTCAGGGCAGTAACCTCTCTCGAATCATATAGAGACGTGACAGGGAATTGGCTTGGTGTTCTTTGAACCTGGGCGATATGTCAGAGTGAAGTCAAATCGAGTTTTTTTTAAAGTGCCCACCTTTTCCTGTCCATATGTAGGCCAGGTTCCGATTGTCAGTGAGGATGATGAATGGGTCCTTGGCGCCCTACAGCCAGTGTCTCCACTCCTCTAATGCAAACTTCACCGCCAGAGCTCCCGATTGCCGACGTCATAGTTCCTCTCTGTGGGAGACAGTTTTTTTTAGTAATCTGCAAAGGGATACTATTTCTATGCATAACCTTGTCATTGGGATAGGACAGCCCCCACGCCCACTTCTGAAGTATTCACATCCACCACAAAGGGCAGCGTAGGTTCTGAGTTTTTGAACAACGGGGTGGAGGTGAAACATCCCTTCAGTTGGTGGAAGGCTTTGTCGTCTGCAGAGGACTCCACCCCAATTTACGGGGACCACCCTTGAGGAAAGAGGGGAGAGGAGAGGTGATAAAGCTAAAGTCTTGTTGAAACAGTGATAAAAGTTTGCAAAACCCCCCAAAAACACAGTAACCATTTTATGGTGGTTGGGACTGGCCATGACCTGACAGCATCTACCTTCTTACCGTCCATCTTCACTCCTTGCGGGCTGATCTGGTAATACAATGCAATTCCTATGGCTTCCACTAGATGGCAACAGTCTTTGTTCAAGGTTTCAGGCTTGTTCCTTCCAAAACAAGGAAGAATTATGAGTTTTAGTACAGGGACTCAGAGTTGGACATCGGTCTGTGCGTGCGCGATAAAGAGGACGCGCACCTGCTAATATCGATTTTTCTTAATGAGCATACTTCTTTCCATATGAAATATTATAGTTTAATTACATTTTAGGGTACCTGAGGATTAAAAAGAAACATATTTTGACTTGTTTTAACTAAGTTTAGCGGTAGCTTTTTGGATTCCTTATCTGCATGTTGAACGAGTGGATTACTGAAATCGATGCCGCCAACTAAACAGACTTTTTGGAATATAAAGAAGGATTTTATCTAACGAAATTACACTACATGTTGTAGCTTGAACCCGTTGGACTGCAAATCAGGGGAAGATTTTCTAAAATTAAGTTCATATTTAATCGCCATTTGTGAATTTATGAACCAAGGTGTCCCACTGGCGGGACACCTAGCCCAAAGAAATGTTTAACGAATGCCTGGAACACTGACGGAGCATTGGCTAATCCATAAGGCATCACCAGGTACACGTAGTGACCAGACACCGTGCTGAAAGCTGATTTCCATTCATCCCCCAACAGATGCGGATGAGATTGTAGGCTCTCCGTAGGTCCAATTTGGTAAAGAATCGGGCCACGATGACATGTTCGATCGCTGCCCGCAACCAATGGGAGAGGGATTTATTTTTTCATTATGTTACTTAAATTGGTACAAAGGTGCGTCAATAGCCTCTTAAGTATTTTAATAAAACAACGTCAGATCTTCAACATTATATCCACTATCAGAAAAATAAAAAACTATAGGCTGGGCAGCACCTCCTACTGGATAGTTGCTCTATCTACAGCTATCCGCTTGATCTTCCATCCAGGGTATTAACCAAGCCCAGCTTAGCTTTGATATTTGTCACTGACTACTACCAATGTGCTGTCATGAGAATGATTATTGAGAGGTCTCTTAAATACATTCAATGTTGCATTGACCCTTCATTCAGTTATTGTTCTTTTTTCTTTTTTTTTGCACAGTCCCACTGGACTCTAACCACACAGTCACACTGGACTCTAACCACACAGTCCCACTGGACTCTAACCACACAGGCACACTGGACTCTAACCACACAGTCCCACTGGACTCTAACCACACAGGCACACTGGACTCTAACCACACAGTCCCACTGGACTCTAACCACACAGTCACACTGGACTCTAACCACACAGTCACACTGGACTCTAACCACACAGTCACACTGGACTCTAACCACACAGTCCCACTGGACTCTAACCACACAGTCCCACTGGACTATAACCACACAGTCACACTGGACTCTAACCACACAGTCACACTGGACTCTAACCACACAGTCACACTGGACTCTAACCACACAGTCACACGTTCACTGACACACCAAAACACACACACACACACACACACACACACACACACACACACACACACACACACACACACACACACACACACACACACACACACACACACACACACAGACACAGACACAGACACACACACACACACACAGACACAGACACAGACACAGATACACACACACAGACATACATTCACATTCCTTCACACTCTTCACATACGCTGCTGCTACTCACTGTTTATTATCTATGAACAGTCACTTTACCCCTACCTACATGTACATATGACCTCAATTACCTCGACTAACCTGTACCCCCGCACATTAACTCGGTACCCGTACCCCTTGTATATAGTCTCGCTATTGTTATTTCGTTATGTTGCAATTTTTCCTTCAGTTTATTTAGCATATTTGTCTTCCTTACTTCATAAAAACTCATTATTGTTGGTTAAGTGCTCATAAGTAATCATTCCTTTTTTCAGTTAATAAAGAATTCTTATTTACAATGACGGCCGACCCCCCGGCCAAACCCGGACGACGCTGGGCCAATTGTGTTCCGCTCTATGGGACTCCCAATCACAGCCGGATGTGATACAGGCTGGATTCAAACCAGGTACTGTAGCGACACCTCAGTGCCTCAGACCGCTGCGCCACTTGGGAACCCTTAGTGGTGTTTTATTTGGCACATGTGACAAATATATATATATATTTGATTTGTATTGATTTGATTTGGATCCTTTTTTATTTATTTTTGTCCTTCCCCAAGTAGCAAAGTCATCAACAGCTAATGTTTCAATTCAACTCAGGGTTCAACTACAAATAGACAATCTATACAGGCCTAGGGTTTTCTAAAACACTAATATCCTCCTGAGACAAACAAAACAACAAAATGTTACCAAGGAATGAAAAAATATATATACGTTTTATTGTCAATGCTAAATTATATTATTATTATTATTATTATTATTATATAATTATATATTATGTATTATGTAATTATATATTATGTAGTTATATAATTATATATTATGTATTATATAATTATATATTATGTATTATATAATTATATATTATGTATTATATAATTATATATTATGTATTATGTAATTATATATTATGTATTATGTAATTATATATTATGTATTATGTAATTATATATTATGTATTATGTAATTATATATTATGTATTATGTAATTATATATTATGTAGTGGTGTAAATGTAAATGTGAAAACAAATCACTTTATAGTTAATGGGTACAGTAGGTGGAAAAACAAATGTTGATATTTTGTTGTGTTGACAACCAAACACAATTACTACTTTTACAATACACTAGATAAGACTATTAATGTAGTCGGCTAGTTAACAAATGATTTGTTGTATTCATGTCTGCAATTTAATAACCCCAAATAAATATTAATAAATAGAAGTTACAGAAAATTATGAAGTCAGCGGCTCAGATAAAACTAAAACTAAAAGTCTCCTCTAAATGTTGATATTCGATTGTGTTCTCAACCAAAAATTACCCACATTTCCGTCTTGAAATTATGTGGTGTGCCCAGTGGGAGGGTTTTCATTAGCTCTTGGCAAATCACATTTTATTCCATAAAGGCCCATTTCATTTCTGAAATGTTTGACTGCAGATAGATTTGCATTGAATTACTGCCAGGGAGAAAACCAGAGAAAGAAGGATGAAATGTGTTTTTCTCTGCCTTTGTTGTAGTTGTTTCTATTACTTTGTTCTTCTGACAGGCTGATGGAGATGAGTGCAGATACAGCCCATCCCATTGGTGTCTCAGATGGAATCCCTAGTCGGTTTGATTCCCAGTTAGCTTCTTATTTTATTCTCCCCACAACCTGGTAGAGGAAAAGATTCCCATCTGAATTGGAGTATGCATCTTATCATTATGAACACATTACCACAGTTATATCTTCCAGAAAACAACAAGAATTGGGCTAAGAACAGTTGTCTCAATGGGATTGCCTTTAACCCATTTTATTTGATAAGTTGTTCTTTGGTATGGTTGCAGTGGTCAGCTTCCTATTACATCATCCAATCTTCTCGTTTACTTTCCGGAGCGGTTTCGTCTTTAATAGACGCCACTTTGATCTCTCTGGTTCTTAATTGCCACTTAAGTAGTGTGACAAGTAGACCCTGATGCTGGTGGAAATAAGAAAGGAAGGCTTAGTTTGGTCTATAAAAAAAAGTCTATGCTCCGCTGCCCCACTCAGAGAGCCAGTGCCACCCCCCTGAGGCCTGCTCAGGCAGCAGAGCCTGGGGGCCTGGTTGAAACAGTCCCCACAAGACAGGCACTCATGCTGGGGCAAGGGAAGGGTGCCGGGCCCTTAATTAACAGTGAGTGGGTTGGTTAGCTTGGGCGTGGCTTCCCAGACCAGAAATCTTTTCTCCCTTTGGTGTTCTGCTCGAAAGGGGTACTGTCTCAGCAGGGAGGACAAATCTCTAAATTCTCAGCTCCACTGCCAAATACACAGACACTAGCTAATAAAAACGTCTAGCGAAAAAATATACATATACACAAGAGCTCCCAGAGGGTCACAGAGGGTCACAGAGGGTCACAGAGGGTCACACACATTGTTTGATGAGGCTTGAGAGACTTGGACAGTTGGTTGTGGAGCATTATTTAATTATTGCTGTCTTCAGTTGATGTAGAGAACAATGGTCTTATTATCCCATCACACTGTCCTCACAGCCGTACAAAACTCGGTCCTCACAGCCGTACAATACACTGTCCTCACAGCCATACAATACACTGTCCTCACAGCCATACAATACACTGTCCTCACAGCCATACAAACACTGTCCTCACAGCCATACAAACACTGTCCTCACAGCCGTACAATACACTGTCCTCACAGCCATACAAACACTGTCCTCACAGCCATACAAACACTGTCCTCACAGCCGTACAATACACTGTCCTCACAGCCATACAATACACTGTCCTCACAGCCATACAATACACTGTCCTCACAGCCGTACAATACACTGTCCTCACAGCCATACAATACACTGTCCTCACAGCCGTACAATACACTGTCCTCACAGCCATACAAACACTGTCCTCACAGCCGTACAATACACTGTCCTCACAGCCGTACAATACACTGTCCTCACAGCCGTACAATACACTGTCCTCACAGCCATACAAACACTGTCCTCACAGCCATACAAAACTCGGTCCTCACAGCCGTACAATACACTGTCCTCACAGCCATACAAACACTGTCCTTACAGCCGTACAATACACTGTCCTCACAGCCGTACAATACACTGTCCTCACAGCCGTACAATACACTGTCCTCACAGCCGTACAATACACTGTCCTCACAGCCACTGTCCTCACAGCCATACAAAACACTGTCCTCACAGCCGTACAATACACTGTCCTCACAGCCGTACAATACACTGTCCTCACAGCCGTACAATACACTGTCCTCACAGCCATACAATACACTGTCCTCACAGCCGTACAATACACTGTCCTCACAGCCGTACAATACACTGTCCTCACAGCCGTACAAAACACTGTCCTCACAGCCGTACAATACACTGTCCTCACAGCCGTACAAAACACTGTCCTCACAGCCATACAATACACTGTCCTCACAGCCGTACAATACACTGTCCTCACAGCCGTACAATACACTGTCCTCACAGCCGTACAATACACTGTCCTCACAGCCGTACAATACACTGTCCTCACAGCCACTGTCCTCACAGCCGTACAATACACTGTCCTCACAGCCGTACAATACACTGTCCTCACAGCCGTACAATACACTGTCCTCACAGCCGTACAATACACTGTCCTCACAGCCGTACAAAACACTGTCCTCACAGCCGTACAATACACTGTCCTCACAGCCGTACAATACACTGTCCTCACAGCCGTACAATACACTGTCCTCACAGCCACTGTCCTCACAGCCGTACAATACACTGTCCTCACAGCCGTACAATACACTGTCCTCACAGCCGTACAATACACTGTCCTCACAGCCGTACAATACACTGTCCTCACAGCCGTACAATACACTGTCCTCACAGCCGTACAATACACTGTCCTCACAGCCGTACAATACACTGTCCTCACAGCCGTACAATACACTGTCCTCACAGCCGTACAATACACTGTCCTCACAGCCACTGTCCTCACAGCCATACAATACACTGTCCTCACAGCCGTACAATACACTGTCCTCACAGCCGTACAATACACTGTCCTCACAGCCGTACAATACACTGTCCTCACAGCCGTACAATACACTGTCCTCACAGCCGTACAATACACTGTCCTCACAGCCATACAATACACTGTCCTCACAGCCATACAATACACTGTCCTCACAGCCATACAAAACACTGTCCTCACAGCCATACAAAACACTGTCCTCACAGCCATACAAAACACTGTCCTCACAGCCATACAAAACACTGTCCTCACAGCCATACAATACACTGTCCTCACAGCCATACAAAACACTGTCCTCACAGCCATACAATACACTGTCCTCACAGCCATACAATACACTGTCCTCACAGCCGTACAATACACTGTCCTCACAGCCATACAATACACTGTCCTCACAGCCGTACAATACACTGTCCTCACAGCCATACAAAACACTGTCCTCACAGCCATACAATACACTGTCCTCACAGCCGTACAATACACTGTCCTCACAGCCGTACAATACACTGTCCTCACAGCCATACAATACACTGTCCTCACAGCCGTACAATACACTGTCCTCACAGCCATACAATACACTGTCCTCACAGCCGTACAATACACTGTCCTCACAGCCATACAATACACTGTCCTCACAGCCATACAATACACTGTCCTCACAGCCGTACAATACACTGTCCTCACAGCCATACAATACACTGTCCTCACAGCCATACAATACACTGTCCTCACAGCCATACAAAACACTGTCCTCACAGCCATACAAAACACTGTCCTCACAGCCGTACAATACACTGTCCTTACAGCCATACAATACACTGTCCTCACAGCCATACAATACACTGTCCTCACAGCCATACAAAACACTGTCCTCACAGCCGTACAATACACTGTCCTCACAGCCGTACAATACACTGTCCTCACAGCCATACAATACACTGTCCTCACAGCCATACAATACACTGTCCTCACAGCCATACAAAACACTGTCCTCACAGCCGTACAATACACTGTCCTCACAGCCATACAATACACTGTCCTCACAGCCGTACAATACACTGTCCTCACAGCCGTACAATACACTGTCCTCACAGCCGTACAATACACTGTCCTCACAGCCGTACAAAACACTGTCCTCACAGCCACTGTCCTCACAGCCGTACAATACACTGTCCTCACAGCCGTACAATACACTGTCCTCACAGCCGTACAATACACTGTCCTCACAGCCGTACAATACACTGTCCTCACAGCCATACAATACACTGTCCTCACAGCCGTACAATACACTGTCCTCACAGCCATACAATACACTGTCCTCACAGCCGTACAATACACTGTCCTCACAGCCGTACAAAACACTGTCCTCACAGCCATACAATACACTGTCCTCACAGCCATACAAAACACTGTCCTCACAGCCATACAATACACTGTCCTCACAGCCGTACAAAACACTGTCCTCACAGCCATACAATACACTGTCCTCACAGCCATACAATACACTGTCCTCACAGCCATACAAAACACTGTCCTCACAGCCATACAATACACTGTTCTCGCAGCCATACAATACACTGTCCTCACAGCCATACAATACACTGTCCTCACAGCCATACAATACACTGTCCTCACAGCCATACAATACACTGTCCTCACAGCCATACAAAACACTGTCCTCACAGCCGTACAATACACTGTCCTTACAGCCATACAATACACTGTCCTCACAGCCATACAATACACTGTCCTCACAGCCATACAAAACACTGTCCTCACAGCCGTAGAATACACTGTCCTCACAGCCGTACAATACACTGTCCTCACAGCCGTACAATACACTGTCCTCACAGCCGTACAATACACTGTCCTCACAGCCGTACAATACACTGTCCTCACAGCCTTACAAAACACTGTCCTCACAGCCACTGTCCTCACAGCCGTACAATACACTGTCCTCACAGCCGTACAATACACTGTCCTCACAGCCGTACAAAACACTGTCCTCACAGCCGTACAATACACTGTCCTCACAGCCGTACAATACACTGTCCTCACAGCCATACAATACACTGTCCTCACAGCCGTACAATACACTGTCCTCACAGCCGTACAATACACTGTCCTCACAGCCGTACAATACACTGTCCTCACAGCCGTACAAAACACTGTCCTCACAGCCGTACAATACACTGTCCTCACAGCCGTACAATACACTGTCCTCACAGCCATACAATACACTGTCCTCACAGCCGTACAATACACTGTCCTCACAGCCGTACAATACACTGTCCTCACAGCCATACAATACACTGTCCTCACAGCCATACAAAACACTGTCCTCACAGCCATACAATACACTATCCTCACAGCCGTACAAAACACTGTCCTCACAGCCGTACAATACACTGTCCTCACAGCCGTACAATACACTGTCCTCACAGCCGTACAATACACTGTCCTCACAGCCGTACAATACACTGTCCTCACAGCCGTACAATAGGAAAGTTTGTGAAATTGGATTGAAATGTTTACATTTAGTAATGTTATACGTTTAAGTTTTGATACGTCATGAAATGGCCATAACATGATGGTATCTTGTTTTTAATTTTGCCAATTTATTGGATATAAATTATTCCCCCACCAAAAATGTGGGACCTTGTAATCATAATTGTGATAGCTATTGACATAAAGCAAGAACAAGCAGGATTCATTATTTTTCACCAAACCATAAAACCGTAGGAAAGCACCACTGTGCTTCAATCCATGCAAAATTATTTGCTATATACAATTCTACATAACAAGAGGATACTGTTGATAGATTTTGTACACATACTTACATTTCTTTACTTTTAACACTCTTATAAGATTGTGATTGAGTTTCCTTTAGTAACTTGTCAAACACCCACGATCATGACCAATCGTCCTTTAAGAGATACATATTATATCGCCTGGAGGAGTTTGTTTTTCTATTTTATCTCTCTCTTTTTTCGAGAAAGGGAGAACAGATCTCCAATTTGCCCAGTCATGACAGAGGTCAAACTGCAAGGTTGTCAGAGAATGTGTAGAGCCACTCTGGGAAAGAGACGACGGCATTAAGCGATGCATAACCGCCTACCCAGCATGCCTTGCTTAAATGAGACTGGGAAAGTTAGAGGTCAGCGCCACAGCACCGAGAGACGGCCCTAATGCAGGATAACGAGAGAATATCATCACCCCCACATCTTCTTTAGTAACAAACACAGCTGGTATGATGGCTTCTCTGCCTATTGTTTGGCTGGTCATTCAATGAAGCTTGTTACAGCCCTGCCTGTTGTTTGGCTGGTCATTCAATGAAGCTTGTTACAGCCCTGCCTGTTGTTTGGCTGGTCATTCAATGAAGCTTGTTATAGCCCTGCCTGTTGTTTGGCTGGTCATTCAATGAAGCTTGTTACAGCCCTGCCTGTTGTTTGGCTGGTCATTCAATGAAGCTTGTTATAGCCCTGCCTGTTGTTTGGCTGGTCATTCAATGAAGCTTGTTACAACCCTGCCTGTTGTTTGGCTGGTCATTCAATGAAGCTTGTTACAACCCTGCCTGTTGTTTGGCTGGTCATTCAATGAAGCTTGTTACAGCCCTGCCTGTTGTTTGGCTGGTCATTCAATGAAGCTTGTTACAGCCCTGCCTGTTGTTTGGCTGGTCATTCAATGAAGCTTGTTACAACCCTGCCTGTTGTTTGGCTGGTCATTCAATGAAGCTTGTTACAGCTCTGCCTGTTGTTTGGCTGGTCATTCAATGAAGCTTGTTATAGCCCTGCCTGTTGTTTGGCTGGTCATTCAATGAAGCTTGTTACAACCCTGCCTGTTGTTTGGCTGGTCATTCAATGAAGCTTGTTATAGCCCTGCCTGTTGTTTGGCTGGTCATTCAATGAAGCTTGTTACAACCCTGCCTGTTGTTTGGCTGGTTATTCAATGAAGCTTGTTATAGCCCTGCCTGTTGTTTGGCTGGTCATTCAATGAAGCTTGTTATAGCCCTGCCTGTTGTTTGGCTGGTCATTCAATGAAGCTTGTTATAGCCCTGCCTGTTGTTTGGCTGGTCATTCAATGAAGCTTGTTATAGCCCTGCCTGTTGTTTGGCTGGTCATTCAATGAAGCTTGTTATAGCCCTGCCTGTTGGATAGAAAAGCATGTTGCTACTGACTTGTCGTTGTGGAGAGATCATGCCATTACAGTGGAAAATAATGTATTCTGATCCAAACCTAAAATAGAACAAGAAGGACAGGTAAAGGAAATAAGGTTGAGAGATATTTCAAGACGAGAAACTCTGAGCACTTGAAATCTCACTTGCGTGTTCTGTATTTGTAGGGTTTTGGACTGCTGTGAAGTGGACTGCTGTGAAGTGGACTGCTGTGAAGTGGACTGCTGTGAAGTGAAATTAACTGATCTGAAGTAGACTGCTGGGAAGTGGACTGCTGTGAAGTGGACTGCTGGGAAGTGAACTGCTGTGAAGTGCTTATGTAACACAGGTCAACTAATGTTGTATGCTTATCGTTACTAGTGAGATTCCAGTAACCAATCATATTATACTATATTGCTATTGATATGTTTAAGTTGACAGCTATTATGAAACAGCTGTCAGAAGCTGCATGACGAGCAGTTTATTTTGAGCCAATCAAAACTCAATATTCTCTTAGACCCTCTCCTAACCTCACGTTATACCAGTCGGCACCAACGTGCTGAAAAAGAGCTAGAAAGGAACGTGAAGAGCTATCGCCATTACATAGAAGAAAAACAACATTTCAAATCATTGAGAAATTTTATATAACTGAACTAAAAAGAAAGCACTGGATATTAACACTCACTTTTATTTGGTGGATTTGGTGAGTTTTTTTGTATGGAGAAAGAGCTGCTAGCCATTAAGCTAGCTAAACTATTGCTAGCATATTTTTTTTGTGTGTGTTCATACTGAACCAATCATACTGTCGGAACTTGAAGCATAACATCTGTTAACCATGTGTATGTTTCTAATAAAATGTGATTTGATATGCACAGGCTGTTAGCGTTTAGGCTAGCTCAGATCGATCAATTGAAATGACAAACGTTAGAGATCATGCTAATTATGCATGGGGAACAATTTTAGTTTTCATACTTTTTACAAAATAGTATCATAATCCATTTTGGTATTACATGCATGTTTTAGATTACTTTATTAAAAATGGTGTGTAGCTGTAACAAAAGAGCTTTCCATTTTCCCAGGCTAGTTTAGTGTTTAGTTCATGTGAGCCTGGTGCTGTAGTTAAAGTGTAAAGCATTTTGACTAAGTTTAATGTTTTTATTCTTGTAAGAGATTACAGCTAAGAGCTTTATTAATGTTGATATGAAAGGTACTCATGGTATAAATATGAATACAGCTCTGGAAGAAATGAAGAGACCGAAACCCATTTCTCTGGTTTTACTATTTTTACGTACAGTTGAAGTTGGAAGTTTACATACACTTAGGTTGTAGTCATTAAAACTCATTTTTCAACCACTCCACACATTTCGTGTTAACAAACTATAGTTTTGGCAAGTCGGTTAGGACATCTACTTTGTGCATGACACAAGTCATTTTTCCAACTATTGTTTACAGACAGATTATTTCACTTTTAATTTTAATTTTAATTTAATTAATTAATTCACTATATCACAAATCCAGTGGGTCAGAAGTTCACATACACTAAGTTGACTGTGCCTTTAACTTCTTATGGCTGGGGTAGCTTGGATGAATAAATTGCCCAAACTAAACGGCCTGCTCCTCAGTCTCAGTTGCTAATATATGCATATTATCATTACTATTGGATAGAAAACACTCTAAAGATTCCAAAACTGTCAAAATATTGTCTGTGAGTATAACAGAACAGATATTGCAGGCAAAAGCCTGAGAACAATCTAACCAGGCTTCTATTTTGAAAACTCCATGTTCCATAGCCTGTCTTTGCTCTATTTAAAGGGATATCAACCAGATTCCTTTTCCTATCGCTTCCTCAACGTGTCAACAGTCTTTAGACATAGTTTCAGGCTTTTATTTTGAAAAATGAGCGAGAACGATAACATCATGTCATTGTATGGCCGGGTGCTATCAGCTTTTTGTATGCGTAACAGAAATTCAAAACAAGTTAAAACCATTGAAACATTTGCAGTTTTAGGACATTGCCTTTCCCTCTCCTACTGATAAAGATAGTTGCGGTTGATATATTATTGTTAATATATTTTAATAACAACCTGAGGATTGATTATAAAAAAACGTTTGACATGTTTCTGTGGACATTACGGAAACTATTTGGAATTTGTCTGCGTTGTCGTGACCGCTCTTTCCTGTGAATTTCTGAACATAACGCGCCAAACAAACGGAAGTATTTTGGATATAAAAATAATCTTTATGGAACAAAAGGAACATTTATTGTGTAATTGTGTAACTGGGAGTCTCGTGAGTGAAAACATCTGAAGATCATCAAAGGTAAACAATTTATTTGATTGCTTTTCTGATTTTCGTGACCAAGCTACTTGATGCTAGGTGTACATAATATTTTGTCGAGCGATCAATAAACTTACACAAACGCTTGGATTGCTTTCGCTGTAAAGCTTATTTTCAAAATCTGAGACGACAGGTGGATTAACAAAATTCTAAGCTTGGTTTTCCTATATTGCACTTGTGATTTCATGAATATAAATATTTTTTGTGATATTGTTTGAATGTGGTGCGAATAGTGCAAATCAGTCCCAGAACAACAGCAAAGGACCTTGTGAAGATGCTGGAGGAAACAGGTACAAAAGTATCTATATCCACAGTAAAACAAGTCCTATATTGACATAACCTGAAAGGACGCTCAGCAAGGAAGGGACTGGTGCACTTCACAAATAGATGACATCATGAGGTAGGAAAATTATGTGGATAGATATATTGAATCAACATCAGTAGTGGCATAAAGTCACCCAACATCAATGTGAAAGACTGGTGGAGAGCATGCCAAGACGCATGAAAGCTGTGTTTGAAAATCAGGGTTATTCCACCAAATATTGATTTCTGAACTCTTAAAGTTCAGAAAGTTAAAAGTTAAAACATTAGTATTGTGTTGTTTAAAAATGAATTTGAACTTATTTTCTTTGCATTATTCGAGGTCTGACAACATTGCATATGTTATGTTATTTTTGACCAGTTGTCATTTTCTGCATACAAATGCTCTAAATGACAATATTTTTATTTGGAATTTGGGACAAATGTTGTCAGTAGTTTATAGAATAAAACAAAAATGTCAATTTTACCCAAACACATACCTGTAAACGTACATCCAGAGAAACTGAACATTTTGCAGAGGTCTCTTAATTTTTTCCAGAGCTGTATATTGTGTGATCCTGTTTGTAAAAACAGGTCAGGTTTTTGAGTATGGGTTCAGTTCCACCAAGGGTGGTGAGCCGCCGGAACCCAGGACATCCATAAGACGATTTGCATGCAAAGATGAATTTTTCTTGGAGGACACTGAATTTGCACTGCCGTACTACTGTGTGGTAGGATTCTTTGTTGCAAGATATCATTGCATCATACATTTCAATGTGACTGTCATAAGAACACACCACATTTTAAGCACCTTACAGTGTTAATTGATAGGCACAGTCACTCATATTGGATTTTTTTATTTATTTTATCTCATAGCGGTTTATAAGTCAGTATTTGTGAATTGGTTTTGTGTTTTTCTGTGGATTCATGTTTACTGTATTGCTATTGAATTTTGAACATTGAAATCTGAGAGACCCTCAGATTAAAATAAATTAGTCTTCACCTTAGTAAACTATAGGGGGGCATTTATGGCCGATATCTAAGGTCATTGTGCTGTAGATGTATTGATATACTGTACACATTTCACACATCAATATTTATTAAAGGTGATCATTTTTGTATTTACCAAATACAAGCCGGGATCCTTTTTCCTAAATTATTCAGTTGTGCGGATTGAATTTCTCCCTATTGGTCCAGTAGCGAACCAAACTGATCCAATAGAGTTTAAGCTTCAGCATACAGTAGTCCATTGTGCAATTGTTACACTTAATTTCTATTTGTTGCGTCATTCCCACCCAGTGCAGCACATGCTGCAGGTTCACCCGGTATGTCTCATACCGCAGGTTCACCCGGTATGTCTCATACTGCAGGTTCACCCGGTATGTCTCATACCGCAGGTTCACCCGGTATGTCTCATACTGCAGGTTCACCCGGTACGTCTCATACTGCAGGTTCACCCTGTATGTCTCATACTGCAGGTTCACCCTGTATGTCTCATACTGCAGGTTCACCCGGTATGTCTCATACTGCAGGTTCACCCGGTATGTCTCATACTGCAGGTTCACCCGGTATGTCTCATACTGCAGGTTCACCCGGTACGTCTCATACTGCAGGTTCACCCGGTACGTCTCATACTGCAGGATCACCTTTTACGGCACCTACTTCACCCTGTACAGCATGTTCACCCAGGCCCTCCGTGTCTGGTTTGGAGCGTGAAGTCACAAGCTCTGCTTGGCGGCTACTGCATGCCAACCTAGCGGTGCCAAACTCCCTGGTCTGGCCTAGAAAAGCTATTTAAATTACCATCGACCACCTGCCAATATTTTTGGGGTGTGGCACTTTTTGGCTCTAAAAGATTGATCGCCCACATTGAATTATTTTACAGGTCTGACTACAACATATTTAATTAAATAGTGATCCATTCTGACTACAACATATTTAATTAAATAGTGTTCCATTCTGACTACAACATATTTAATTAAATAGTGTTCCATTCTGTCTACTACATATTTAATTAAATAGTGATCCATTCTGACTACAGCATATTTAATTAAATAGTGATCCATTCTGACTACAACATATTTAATTAAATAGTGATCCATTCTGACTACAACATATTTAATTAAATAGTCTTGTCACGTTCTGACCATTGTTCTTGTGTGTTTTCCTTGTTTTAGTGTTGGTCAGGACGTGAGCTGGGTGAGCATTCTATGTTGTGTGTCTGGTTTGTCTATTTCTATGTTTGGCCTGATATGGTTCTCAATCAGAGGCAGGTGTTAGTCATTGTCTCTGATTGGGAACCATATTTAGGTAGCCTGTTTTGTGTTGGGTTTTGTGGGTGGTTGTCTCCTGTGTCAGTGTTTGTACCACACGGGACTGTTTCGGGGGGTTTCTTGTTTTGTAGTCTATTTCATGTATAGCTTTCATTATTAAAAGAACCATGCATGATAACTACGCTGCGTCTTGGTCCGATCCCTACTTACACCTCTTCTTCAGAGGAAGAAGAGAACCGTTACAAGTGTTCCATTCTGACTACAACATATTTGACTACTACATATTTAATGAAATAGTGTTCCATTCTGACTACAACATATTTAATTAAATAGTGTTCCATTCTGACTACTACAAATTTAATTAAATAGTGTTCCATTCTGACTACAACATATTTAATTAAATAGTGTTCCATTCTGACTACAACATATTTAATTAAATAGTGATCCATTCTGACTACAACATATTTAATTAAATAGTGTTCCATTCTGACTACAACACATTTAATTAAATAGTGATCCATTCTGACTACAACATATTTAATTAAATAGTGTTCCATTCTGACTACCACATATTTCATTAAATAGTGATCCATTCTGACTACTAGATATTTAATTAAATAGTGTTCCATTCTGACTACAACGTATTTAATTAAATATTGTTCCATTCTGACTGCTACACATTTAATTAAATAGTGACCCATTCTGACTACTACATTTGTCGTCACATAGGACCGCATGCTGACACAGACCAATCACGAGCCGGCAGACTACGAGGAGTCTCCGGTTGACTCTCTCAGACAGGATGAAAACGACTACATTGACCATGATCCTTTGCATCTTTTTGGTGCCATTCAGCCCCATGTAGCAATATGACACGCTTCAAATTCAAATAGTTCTGGCTTCAAGCGCGATTGGGAACTTTGCACATAATGTAGTTTCACCCTGTATGGCTCTTACTGCATAGATAAAAACTATTGAGCATTGGCCAGGGAATGAAGAATCAAAGTCAAAAGCATAAGAGTTGAATTGTGTGTCAATCAACCAACGTTATGCCTTAATGGATGGAAAGTTGTCCAGCTGCCACTCCTTCATGGTACAGTCCTCCGATTCTGTAAGCCTCTGGAAGAGTTTGAGCCTGAGAAAAGCCCTTAATAACTGTTTATGAGCAGCTGAGTCACCTTAATGAATGTTCATGGTTAGGGACAGCCTGACGACGGGAAAATCTATTACCAGCACTTTGTTTTCAACCATACTCTACTTCTGTCTGGGCCTGCTCCCTGCCCCCTGCTCCCTGCTCTCTGCTCCCTGCTCCCTGCTCTCTGCTCTCTGCTCCCTGCTTCCTGCTCCCTGCTCTCTGCTCCCTGCTCCCTGCTCTCTGCTCTCTGCTCCCTGCTCCCTGCTCCCTGCTCCCTGCTCTCTGGTCTCTGGTCTCTGCTCTCTGCTCTCTGCTCTAGTCTCTCTACTTCTGTCTGGGCCTGCTCCCTGCTCCCTGCTCTCTGCTCCCTGCTCCCTGCTCTCTGCTCTCTGCTCCCTGCTCCCTGCTCCCTGCTCCCTGCTCTCTGGTCTCTGGTCTCTGCTCTCTGCTCTCTGCTCTAGTCTCTCTACTTCTGTCTGGGCCTGCTCCCTGCTCTCTGGTCTCTGGTCTCTGCTCTAGTCTCTCTACTTCTGTCTGGGCCTGCTCCCTGCTCTCTGGTCTCTGCTCTCTGCTCTCTGGTCTAGTCTCTCTACTTCTGTCTGGGCCTGCTCCCTGCTCCCTGCACCCTGCTCTCTGCTCCCTGCTCCCTGCTCTCTGCTCTCTGCTCCCTGCTCCCTGCTCCCTGCTCTCTGGTCTCTGGTCTCTGCTCTCTGCTCTAGTCTCTCTACTTCTGTCTGGGCCTGCTCCCTGCTCTCTGGTCTCTGGTCTCTGCTCTAGTCTCTCTACTTCTGTCTGGGCCTGCTCCCTGCTCTCTGGTCTCTGGTCTCTGCTCTCTGCTCTCTGCTCTAGTCTCTCTACTTCTGTCTGCTCTCTGCTCTAGTCTCTCTACTTCTGTCTGCTCTCTGCTCTAGTCTCTCTACTTCTGTCTGCTCTCTGCTCTAGTCTCTCTACTTCTGTCTGCGCTCTGCTCTCTTCTCCCTGCTCTCTGCTCTCTGCTCCCTGCTCCCTGCTCTCTGGTCTCTGCTCCCTGCTCCCTGCTCTCTGCTCTCTGCTCCCTGCTCTCTGGTCTCTGCTCCCTGCTCTAGTCTCTCTACTTCTGTCTGGTCTCAGCTCTCTTGTCTCTGCTCTCAGCTCTCTGGTCTCTCTACTTCTGTCTGGGCCTGCTCTCCGCTTTCTGCTCTCTCTCTGGTCTCTCTCCGGTCTTTCTGGTCAGGTGAAGCTGAAAAACAGAAAGGCCCAATTTGCAATTTGCCAAAATAAACCCCTGCTCCTTCCTTCTCCTGCAGGTTCTCACTAGGCCATGTGACCGACACACCAAGCAGACGGCGTCCAGCAGAGGACCGAGCCCAGCTATTATGGATATGTTGTGCAGTGGTTAGGATAACAGAATTGGGACACACAACAGTTCTTTGTTGTGATCTGGTTGGTGCTGTTTGACCGAAAGTCTGTTTTGTCTCATTTTCTGTTCAGTTACAGTTTAGGGCCAATATTTGGGTAATGTTCTACATAGAATGGGTAATGTTCTACATAGAATGGGTAATGTTCTACATAGAATGGGTAATGTTCTACATAGAATGGGTAATGTTATACATAGAATGGGTAATGTTATACATAGAATGGGTAATGTTATACATATAATGGGTAATGTTAAACATAGAATGGGTAATGGTATACATAGAATGGGTAATGGTATACATAGAATGGATAATGTTATACATAGAATGGGTAATGTTATACATAGAATGGGTAATGTTATACATAGAATGAGTAATGTTATACATAGAATGGGTAATGTTAAACAGTGAATGGGTAATGTTAAACATAGAATGGGTAATGTTATACATAGAATGGGTAATGGTATACATAGAATGGGTAATGTTATACATAGATTGGGTAATGTTAGACATAGAGTGGGTAATGTTAGACATAGAATGGGTAATGTTATACATATCATGTAAAATGTTCTACCATAAGTGGACTCCTGATGAATCAGTTTGATATTATATTGTCCCCCAATGTAAATCAAATGATAGTAACACATGTTGTGGGTTAAAGGTTTTATAATCTGTAATGAGGGGTAATTGCATTCATTCATATTGTATACTTGCATTGCATGCATTCTTTTTTGAGGGGGGCGGGGCTTCTCTCAGGAGCTCTTGACCCTTCAATGTTAACCCCCTCCCCCAGCAGCCCGTAAAAACGCCCAAAACCATGACGTCTTGTTTACTGTTCGCCGTTAAACGCGAGATGTGACAGCTGTCGCCTCCCTCTCCTCGCTAAACTCTGTTTTAACGCCATGTCATTAACTTTAATTTGGGGTTGATGCCTATTGTTTTCCCCTGACACTGTGTATCTCTCCTGTAATATTCTCAGTAGTGGTTGATTTAACGATGCATCGAGCTGGTGGCCTCCACCCTTTCCCCCACATCCTACACACAAATCCACTTTCTAGCAACAAACTCTTGTCTCCTCGTTTCTCAACACTAAGGTCCATTATCCAGCCAAGGGAATGCAGGTACTTGAAAATACCAGCCTCTATAGAACCGTGTAGTTTCCTTCCGTGGAAGTGGCAAAGCGGGGAGAAGAGAAAAAACATCTGGAAAGCGAAGGCCTGGTTCTCAGTGTGAATCTGGAAAGTGGGAATGCCTCTCATATGTTTCTCAGTCTGTTTAACCAAAGCAATTACATTAAATCTAACGTGGCCTATTTTCCTCTGCCATTGGCTTTGAATGGGCCTCAGTTCCCTCCACAATCCATCTGGATCAAAATGAATAAGGGACAATTGCTGCACTTAGATCACTTTGTTATGCAGGAGGGAGGGAGACAGAGAGAGAGAGAGAGAGAGAGAGAGAGAGAGAGAGAGAGAGACAGAGAGACAGAGAGAGAGAGAGAGAGAGAGAGAGAGAGAGAGGAGAGAGAGAAGAGTGAGAGAGAGAGAGAGAGAGAGAGGAGAGAGAGAGAGAGAGAGAGAGAGAGAGAGAGAGAGAGAGAGAGAGAGAGACAGAGAGAGAGAGAGAGAGAGAGAGAGAGAGAGAGAGAGAGAGAGAGAGAGAGAGAGAGAGAGAGGGAGACAGAGAGAGAGAGAGAGAGAGAGAGTGTGTGAGAGAGAGAGAGAGAGAGGGAGAGAGAGAGAGAGAGGAGAGAGAGAGAGGGAGGGAGACAGACAGAGAGAGAGAGAGAGAGAGAGAGAGAGAGAGAGACAGAGACAGAGAGAGAGAGAGAGAGAGAGACACAGAGAGAGAGACACAGAGAGAGAGACACAGAGAGAGAGAGAGAGAGAGTGAATGTTTCTAACAAATTGATTGCACGTGTGCCCGACTATAGGAAACCATGGAAGAGCTGCCACATTGATACAATGGGTGTCCAAAGACAATGGTAGATCAGATGAGCGTTGCCGCACTTATAACCGCACAAGTCAGTTGAATCTTTTACAAAGCTGTTCCACATACTTCATGAAAAAAAGACTGAGGTCAAAGGTCAATGCATCAACATATAACTTATTACAGAAGTTTTTTTTTCTCTTTTAATTTAACATTAAAGACAACTGTAAACGACTCAAAGGACCATTATACTTACCTCACTTCCTGAAACAAACGCCATCCCGTACAGAAACTTGGGCTCGACTACGGTCTTAGAGATTCTCCGTTGTGTTTGTTCAAGGCGAGTGCCACTAGAATACTGTGGACATGTTTCTACATGGTTCCGCGTGGTGAACACGTTCTTGTTGACCAGGCTTAACCACAGTCCGTAAAAGATGGAGAACGGAAAAGGGATGGATGAGGGCACTCTGGAGGACTTTCTCTAGATTGCATCCGCCTGACACTCATTTGTGCATAGTACTTTATACTGGAAACAATTACATTACTGTCTCTCTGTCTCTCTGTCTCTCTGTCTCTCTCTCTCTCTCTCTCTCTCTCTCTCTCTCTCTCTCTCTCTCTCTCTCTCTCTCTCTCTCTCTCTCTCTCTCTGGTGAGAGTTCCAGAGTGAAACCAAGGCCTCTTAATAAGGCAGGATATAGAAGATTATGGATTATGGAGGCATGTTTTTTAATAGCACATGGACACGGAAGAGTAGCAACTCTCAGGTTTCTCCACTTACAAGGGCAGCAGCCGTGTATCTGGGGATGGGGACATCTTCTCAGGGACTCCAGGAATGTTTTGGGAACATAATCGGGAATCTCGGAGCACCTATGGAATCATTTACCAGAATTGCCATTTGTATCGCTATAATGACCAGATTTAGTGAAGGAAGGGTTTGAGCTTTTTCCAGGAAAGTATTAATGTTTGGTATTAGTAATGTTGTGGCATTCTATGAATATCTGACATTAGGCCAGGGAGAGGACTGGGAGAGTGAAGGATAGAGAGACTGGGAGAGTGACAGGTAGAGAGACTGGTACAGTGAAGGGTAGAGAGGCTGGTAGAGAGAGTCAGAGTCAGGCAGAAAAAATGGAGAGGCTGCCTAGCACTTTTCTCAGTGAGCTGACATGACTGGGTGCTTGATTAACGGGACTGTTTCTCAGTTTTTTATTTTACGTTTATTTAACTAGGCAAGTCATTAAGAACAAATTCTTATTTTCAATGACAGCCTAGGAACAGAGGGTTAAAAAATTATTTGGGATAGAGGGCAGCATTTTCACTTTTGGATGAATAGCGTGCCCAGAGTGAACTGCCTCCGACTGTCCCTGGACCTGAACGTGCTTTTGGATTTGTTTACCAAACGCCCTAACAAAAGAAGCTATTTGGACATAAATGGAAATAAATGTCCAAATGGCCACTTGTTGTTAGCATGTTCAGCCCAGTAATCCATCTTCATGAGGCGCTGGCCCTTCATCCAGACAAAACCTCGAAAAGTTCCATTTACCGTCCTTTAGAAACATGTCAAACGATGTATTGAATCAATCGTTAGGATGTTTTTAACATAAAACATCAATAATGTTCCAACCAGAGAATTCCTTTGTCTTCAGAAAAAGCACTGGAACGAGAGGTAACTCTGTCGGGAGCGCGCGTCATGAGACCAAGGCTCTCTGCCAGACCACTGACTCAAAGAGGTCTCCTTTATAGTAGAATCCTCATTCAAGTTTCTAAAGACGGTTGACATCTAGTGGAAGCCGTAGGAAGGGCAACCTCATCCATATCTCAATGTGTATTCAGTAGGTCAAGCTTTGAAAAACTACAAACCTCAGATGTCCCACTTCCTGGTTGGATTTTTCTCAGGTTTTCGCCTGCCATATGAGTTCTGTTATACTCACAGACATCCTTCAAACAGTTTTAGAAACTTCTGAGTGTTTTCTATCCAATACTAATAATAATATGCATATATTAGCATCTGGGACGGAGTAGGAGGCAGTTCACTCTGGGAACGCTATTCATCCAAAATTTAAAATGCTGCCCCCTATCCCAAAAAGGTTAAGGAGAAGTGTATCTAAAGTTCCACACTTGAATTTTCATCAACATTTATAATGAGTATTTCTGTGAATTCATGTTGCTCTCTGCAATATCACTGCATGTTTTGGAACTACTGAACATAACACGCCAATGTAAAATAAGATTTTTGGATATAAATATGAACTTTATCGAACAAAACATACATATATTGTGTAACATGATGTCCTATGAGTGTCATCTGATGAAGATCACCCAAAGTTAGTGATTCATTTTATCTCTATTTGTGCTTTTTGTGACTCCTCTCTTTAGCTGGAAAAATGGCTGCGTTTTTCTGTCAGTTGGTGGTGACCTAACATAATCGTTTGTGGAGCGTTCGCTGTAAAGCATTTTTGAAATCAGACACTGTGGCTTGATTAACAAGCATTTTATCTTTAAAATCTGCAATTTCATTGGCTGTTGGCGAGGGTTTCCGCTAGCAGAACGGGGTTCCTAGACATGTTAACTGCCTTGTTCAGGGGCAGAATGGCATATGTTTTACCTTGTCAGCTCAGGAATTTGATCTTGCAAACTTTTGGTTACTAGTCCAACGCTCTAACCACTAGGCTACCTGTCGCCCGTGAGCTGACAGGACTGGACGCTTGACTGTTTCTCAGTGAGCTGACAGGACTGGACGCTTGACTGTTTCTCAGTGAGCTGACAGGACGCTTGACTGTTTCTCAGTGAGCTGACAGGACTGGGCGCTTGACTGCTTCTCAGTGAGCTGACAGGATTGGACGCTTGACTGTTTCTCAGTGAGCTGACAGGACTGGACGCTTGTCTGTTTCTCAGTGAGCTGACAGGACTGGACATTTCACTAACAGGACTGTTTCTCAGTGATCTGACAGGACTTGACTAACAGGACTGTTTTGACAGTGTCAAATGGTCCATATTACCATTTCACCGCTGGGCTCTTGGGACCCCACATCAGGACCCGCGAAAGGACTGGTCAGGTTGCAGCTACTCTTCCTGTGGTTTATTATGGATCCCCATTAGTTCCCTCAAAGCCAGCAATTACACTTCCTGGGGTCCAGCAACATTAAAGGCAGTTATATACAGAAAATACATATGACAAGACAGGTCATAACACTTTACCCAATACATTTAGTGTGTTCCCTCAGACCTCTACTCCACCATCACATATCTACAATACAACATCCATGTGTACGTGTGTGTATAGTGCGTGTTTTATCATGTGGATGTGTGCGTGTGTGTGTGTGTGCGTGTGTGCGTGTGTGCGTGTGTGCGTGTGCGTGTGCGCGTGTGCGTGTGTGCGTGTGCGTGTGTGTGTGTGTCTCTTCACAGTCCCCGCTGTTCCATAAGATGTATTTGTATCTGTTTATAAATCTGATTCTCCTGCTGCATCAGTTACCTGATGTGGAATAGAGTTCCATGTAGTCGTGGCTCTATGTAGTACTGTGCACCTCCCATAGTTTTTGGCTTAGGGATTGTGAAGAGACCTCTGGTGGCATGTGTTGTGGGGTATACATGGGGGAACGAGCTGTGTGGTAATAGTTTAAACAGACACCTCTGTGAATTCAACACGTCAACACTTCTTACAAAAACAAGTTAATGATGAAGTCAATCTCTCCTCCACTTTGAGCCATGTGAGACTTACATGCATGTTATTAATGTTAGCTCTCTGTGTACTATTAAGGGCCAGCCATGCTGCCCTGCTCTGAGCCAAATGTAATTTTCCTAAGTCCCTCTTTGTGGGACCTGACCACACGACTGATAGTCCAAGTGTGACAGAACTTGGGCCTGTAGGACCTGCCTTGTTGATAGTGCTGTTATTAAGAAGGTAGAAACTAGGGCCTGTAGGACCTGCCTTGTTGATAGTGCTGTTATTAAGAAGGCAGAACAGCACTGTATTATAGACATACTTCTCCCCATGTTAGCTACTGTTGTATCAATATATTTTGACCAGGACAGTTTATAATCCTAGGTTACTCCAAGCAGTTTAGTCACCTCAACCTGCTCAATATCCACATGATTTATTACAAGATTTAGTTGACGTTTAGGGTGAATGATTTGTCCCAAATATAATGCTTTTATTTAATTTTTTATATTTAGGACTAACTTATTCCTTGCCACCCATTCTGAAACTAACTGCAACTCTTTAAGTGTTGCAGTCATTTCAGTCGCTGTAGTAGCTGACATGTATAGTGTCAGAGTCATCTGCATACATAGACACACTGGCTGTATTCAGTGCCAGTGGCATGTCATTAGTAAAGATTGAAAAAAGTAATGGGCCTAAACAGTTGCCCTGAGAATTACTGATCCTACATGGATAATGTTGGAGAGGCTTCCATTAAAGAACACCCTGAGTGTTCTGTTAGCCAGGTAACTCTTTATCCACAATATAGCAGGGCTAATGAGCTAAAGCCATAATACATACGTTTTTCCAGCAGTAGACTATGATCAATAATGTTAATGTCACACTGAAGTCTAACCGAACAGGCCTCACAATATTTGCAGCTCTTTATTAATTGTCGCAGTGATTTCACTTGATTCTTGCTTGGGCCAAGAAACACGCGCAATGGACATTAGACCGGTGGAAATCTGTCTTTTCGTCTGATTAGTCCAAATTTGAGATTTTTTGGTTCCAACCACTGTGTCTTCGTGAGATGCAGAATAAGTGAACCGATGATCTCCGCAGGTGTGGTTTCCAACGCATATAGTATGGAGGAAGAGGATGTCCACCTGGCCATGCTGCTGTTCCAGTTTCAACTGACCTGAGCCCTAGGACCATGCCCCAGGACTACCTGACATGATGACTCCTTGCTGTCCCCAGTCCACCTGGCCATGCTGCTGCTCCAGTTTCAACTTCCACCTGACTGTGCTGCTGCTCCAGTTTCAACTGTTCTGCCTTATTATTATTCGACCATGCTGGTCATTTATGAACATTTGAACATCTTGGCCATGTTCTGTTATAATCTCCACCCGGCACAGCCAGAAGAGGACTG
This sequence comes from Oncorhynchus kisutch, assembly GCF_002021735.2. Lineage (NCBI taxonomy): Eukaryota > Metazoa > Chordata > Actinopteri > Salmoniformes > Salmonidae > Oncorhynchus > Oncorhynchus kisutch. Next base: position 5,368,134 of record NC_034177.2, on the reverse strand, counting down.
GCCACCCCACATAGCCTGGTTCCTCTCTAGGTTTCTTCCTAGGTATTGGCCTTTCTAGGGAGTTTTTCCTAGCCACCGTGCTTCTACACCTGCATTGCTTGCTGTTTGGGGTTTTAGGCTGGGTTTCTGTACAGCACTTTGAGATATCAGCTGATGTACAAAGGGCTATATAAATACATTTGATTTGATTTGATTTGATGGTGTGGGGGTACTTTCCTGGTGATACTGTTGGTGATTTATTTAGAATTCAAGGCACACTTAACCAGCATGGCTACCACAGCATCCTGCAGCGATACGCCATCCCATCTGTTTTTTGTTTTCAACAGGACATTGACCCAACATACCGCCAGGCATTGTAAAGGCTATTTGACTAAGAAGGAGAGTGATGGAGTGCTGCATCAGATGACCTGGCCTCCACAATCCCCTGACCTCAACCCAGTTGAGTTGGTTTGGGAGGAGTTGGACCACCGAGTGAAGGATGTATATAGTTCTGTCCTTGAGCTTCAGTTCTTGTCTAATGATGTTCTGTATTATGTCATTATGTTTCATGTTTTGTGTGGACCCCAGGAAGAGTAGCTGCTGCTTTTACAACAGCTAATGGGGATAAAATACCAAATACCAAGGAAAAGCAGTCAACAACTGCTCAGCATATGTGGGAACTCCTTCAAGACTGTTGGAAAAGCATTCCAAGTGAAGCTGGTTGAGAGAATGCCAAGAGTGGGCAAAACTGTCATCAAGGCAAAGGGTGGCTAATTTGAAGAATATAAAATATAAAATATATGTTGATTTGTTTAACACTTTGATTTTACGACATGATTCCATATGTGTTATTTCATAGTGTTTATGGCTTCACTACTATTAGACAATGTAGAAAATAGTTCAAATAAATAAAAAACCCTTGAATGAGTAGGTCTGTCCAAACTGTTGACAGGTACTGTAAATTATCAAGTATTTCACACGTTATCCATATACTGTCTGTAAGCACTTGGTGGTCTATAACAGCTTCCCACAATAATGGTCTTTAGGTGAGGAAGATGATCCTCTTTAAGCTATACAGGAATGTGGTTCTCAATATAAAACACCTCCAAATTTTGCCTTTGTCTTTTCTGTAAATGTTATAATCGTGTATTGCTACCCCTGTATCATCAAAGGTATTATCTAAGTGAGTTTCAGAGATTGTCAGAATATGAATGTCATCTGTTACTAACAAATGATTGATTTCATTAACCCTGTTTTTTAAGGTAGATATGTTATCATGAGCTATTTTTAGCGGTTTTCTGGGATGCTTGATTGTTTGCATTGCTTAACTGGGAAGCTTAGCCAAAGTAGACATGCTCATGTTATTTATGTTAGTGCAGGGTGAGCTGCACACAGTGGACTTCTTTCTTCCTAGAGCACACCGCCTCAGTGCTAACAGTATAACTCTGGTTCATAGGCACCTGACCCTGAACAGGCAGTTAAGTCCGTCGTTGAAAATATGGAGAATGGATGGAGAAATCCGCCCATTCATACTACACAATTCAATAAACCTTTCACGGGCCCACGAGAAGCAGGATAGTGTCAGTCCGCTGCTCCTGTCGATATGTTCAAACCTCCCACAGCAGGCAGTGCCCCCATCAGATCCAGAGAGAGGGAAAGGAGTCGAACTCGACGACGAAGCCCTGCTGGAATAAACATTGTAGGAGTACAGCATAGCTGTCGCAGACACAGGCAATACCAGTGATGAAGACACATATAGATCAGGCACCAGTGCAGTGAAGCTATTGCTTATGTCAATCTGCTCCAACCCTCTTGGAGTCACTCCCGTCCGCTTAGCAGCCGTTGGCTTCTGTTTCCACGACTTGTGACATGCGACCAGCGATGATTGGAACAATCCCCATCTACTCCACTACTAGATGGAGGAGGAGAAGCAGACGGAGACGACTTCATTGGCAGGCAAGTTCCAGGTAGCACAGGCCATTCAGATAGGGACAGATGACAAGGCGGGGAAGCGTCCATCAGGCCCAAGAGGCGTCCAGCCACAGGAGTTGAGAACGAGAAAGTTTCCAATTTGCGTTTCTCTGTAAGTTCACGCAACATTTTTATTTGCTTGCGAAGCATAGCCACCTCATTCCTGTAATCCTCCGCTAGCCAACAAATTACGCACTGTAACTCCGGATTGTCAATATTGTCCCGTACAAGAGCGTAACAAACACAGCTTCTACAGCACTGTAAATGTTTGTTAGGTATTCCAGGCGAATTCGAGGCGAATTCGGGTTCCATTGCCACCCAGCTAGCCAGGTGTTGACACAAACTCTTGTGAACACAAAAATAAAATAAAATCAAATCAAATAAAACTTTGGAAACAACAGGAAATGATGCAATTAGGTTGATGGTTCGATGGTGGTAGGCAGTCTTCTAATTGGTCAGATGTTTCTGACCAATTGCTGCTACACTAAACTCAAAATTGATCAGACTTACCTTTGGGTTCAGGTCTTGACAGGCAAATAGGTTTTATCGCTTTTCTGACAGCTCTTGAGTTTTATATCCTTGGTGTTTCAGAATTGCCCTTGTCTTTCCTGCCTTATTAGAGCAGCCAAATATCGCACAGAAATTGACCAGAGTGATGAATCAACTAGTTTTGGGCACTGTTATCATGCAGCTTTGGGGATAGCCACTCAGCTGTTGTTGTTGAAAGAATTGATGTGGTGGTCTTCCAACATAGCTGCCAGGAGGAGTCATACTGGCGTACTGTGAACCATCTGTGCTATGGTAGTGTTCAGTACTCAGAAACACATCACCTAACCGGAAGGTTGCTGGATCGAATCCCCAAGCTGACAAGATACAAATATGTCGTTCTGCCCCTGAGGAAGGCAGTTAACCCACTGCTCCCCGGGCGCCGAAGACGTGGATGTCGGATTAAGGCAGCCCTCTGCACCTCTCTTATTCAGAGGGGTTGGGTTAAATGCGGAAGACACATTTCAGTTGAATACATTCAGTTGGACAACTGACTAGGCATCCCCATTTCCCTTAAACTGTTTAAGCATTCAGTACTCAGAAACACATTAAACCACGCTACGGTAATGTTCACTAGACAGAAACACATTAAACCACATTACAGTAATGTTTACTAGTCAGAAACACATCAAATCACGCTATGGTAATGTTCACTAGTCAGAAACACATCAAACCACGCTATGCTAATGTTCACTACTCAGAAACACATCAAACCACGCTACGGTAATGTTCACTAGTCAGAAACACATGAAACCAGATTATGGTAATGTTCACTAGTCAGAAACACATCAAACCACGCTATGGTAATGTTCACTACTCAGAAACACATCAAACCACGCTATGGTAATGTTCACTAGTCAGAAACACATCAAACCACACTATGGTAATGTTCACTAGTCAGAAACACATCAAACCACACTATGGTAATGTTCACTAGTCAGAAACACATCAAACCACGCTATGGTAATGTTCACTACTCAGAAACACATCAAACCACGCTATGGTAATGTTCACTAGTCAGAAACACATCAAACCACGCTATGGTAATGTTCACTAGTCAGAAACACATCAAACCACACTATGGTAATGTTCACTACTCAGAAACACATCAAACCACGCTATGGTAATGTTCACTAGTCAGAAACACATCAAACCACACTATGGTAATGTTCACTACTCAGAAACACATCAAACCACACTATGGTAATGTTCACTACTCAGAAACACATCAAACCACACTATGGTAATGTTCACTAGTCAGAAACACATCAAACCACACTATGGTAATGTTCACTACTCAGAAACACATCAAACCACACTATGGTAATGTTCACTACTCAGAAACACATCAAACCACACTATGGTAATGTTCACTACTCAGAAACACATCAAACCACGCTATGGTAATGTTCACTAGTCAGAAACACATCAAACCACGCTATGGTAATGTTCACTAGTCAGAAACACATCAAACCACACTATGGTAATGTTCACTACTCAGAAACACATCAAACCACGCTATGGTAATGTTCACTAGTCAGAAACACATCAAACCACGCTTTCAGATATAAGTGCATGTCTTTTTTCTGTGCTGAAGCACAAAACATTCTATGAGAAATTTGATGAATATTTTGGTTTATTTTGAGTTTCCCAAATTGATGCTGCTCCCTCCCACTGTTAGCATTGTATCTCTGCTGCTGCTGAGAAAACATAACGATAGTTTACCAAACCCTAGCTTTGAAAGTGTTCTCAAACCACATGAGTCAGTGGACAACTCCCAAATGCATGACAACAAGTTTTTAATTGACCTTGTTATAAATGTTAAAGATGAACGGGGGGACGGGGGGACGGGGGGGACGGACGACATAACAGCTCTGTGCCGTACAGCGAAGTGTCACTGCAGATCGTGGTATGTTTTATAGTTTATAGCTACCACATTGAATTAAAACTTCTCATTCCTTCTGGTGTGTTGGGTTTTGAGGTTAGATCTGATGTGGCTTCACGCCTTTGAACAAAGACCCACTGTGACCAAAGGAATGGTTGGCTCGGGGGATGTACATTTTACTATTCTAAAATGCACAAGGAAAATAGTCTGTGGTGGATTAACGGACAGCTAAACAGTAAAATCACAAAGATAATGACTCAACTCAACGCACTGAGACACAGTGGTTAAACAGAACAACTTTGTTTTTGTGTGTATCCATTGCTGCACCAAACCTGAACGTGAATTCGTTTTAACGACCATGTTCGTAGAGTGAAAACTCTTGAGGCTATTTATAAGTAATACATTTCAATATGTGAAGGTTGCCCAGGGGTGGAATTTCTACTTTGTTTTGTGAAAGTTATTGGTGAACTTTACTATTGGTCTTTTTGTGAGCCAAACTTCCTAATAGACCTTCCTCTCAACTGTAGCTGTCAAACATTCACAGAGAGTGGGTCACGTAGGTAGTTACTGTTAGGCATACAGTACTGTCAAACATTCACAGAGTGGGTCATATAGGTAGTTACTGTTAGCCATGCAGTACTGTCAAACATTCACAGAGAGTGGGTCACGTAGGTAGTTACTGTTAGCCATGCAGTACTGTCAAACATTCACAGAGAGTGGGTCACGTAGGGAGTTACTGTTAGCCATGCAGTACTGTCAAACATTCACAGAGAGTGGGTCATATAGGTAGTTACTGTTAGCCATACAGTACTGTCAAACATTCACAGAGAGTGGGTCACGTAGGGAGTTTCTGTTAGCCATACAGTACTGTCAAACATTCACAGAGAGTGGGTCACGTAGGGAGTTTCTGTTAGCCATACAGTACTGTCAAACATTCACAGAGAGTGGGTCACGTAGGGAGTTTCTGTTAGCCATACAGTACTGTCAAACATTCACAGAGAGTGGGTCACGTAGGGAGTTACTGTTAGCCATACAGTACTGTCTAACATTCACAGAGAGTGGGTCACGTAGGGAGTTACTGTTAGCCATACAGTCAATGTGAACTGGTCAAAATGCAATATGGGTTTCAGGCTGTAACACAACAAAATGTGTACAAACTCAAGGGCTTTAAATACTTTCTGAAGACACAGAGTCCATAATCCTATGAAGAAGCATTGTTTCCAGGAACTAGATAATATAATTTGATTCTTATAAAGTGCTTAGAAAATAACAAGATTAGTTCACCAACGAAACCTTTTCATCCTTGTAATTGGCCTTCTTCTTCTTTGTTGTCTTCTTCTTTGTCGCTGTCTTCTTCATCTTCTTTGTCATCATCTTTTACTTCTCTCTCTATATTTCCCTCTCCCCTGATATTACCTATCCTAGCTAATGAGCAGAAAAGGTCTGTGTCCAGCCCATTTCCTAATCAACAAAGTGGGGGGTGAGTTCAACACCTCATCCTCTGCGTTTCCATCGGCCATGTCACTATCTCCTCCTGTCCAACAAAAATCCTGATTCCCTGGGCTACAGTACAGAGGACCTCTATGGGAGCCAATCCCCTAAGGAAATAATAGGTAACAGGAGTTGCATGGCCAGCGGTTTGTCTCTGTCTGCCACAAGGACACAATTGATATTCTCAGAGGCAATGGGGTCTGAATCAGCTGAAAAAGAACCGTAGAGGACAATAAAATCTTGCTGGACTTTGCCTGTTCTCTTTTTGCCTTTTTAAATGTGATACAAGCGTTTTTTTTACAAAGGGTCTGCTTCAGTTTCCCTGGTGTGTGCTTTAAACAGAAGGCCAGTTTTCTACGTTTCCTGTTATTCTACCATACCCCCAGTGATGTATAGGTGATATACTTGAAATACAGTAAATGTTTGGAGTGGCATGGGGCAGTTTGAGTCTTACTGTGCCCCAACTTACATAACAAATACAAATGAAATAAATAAATGGCAGAATGACCTTAGTAAACCGTGGACGGTGTATAGTTGTGTTGGACGCTGTATAATTGTGTGGGGGACAGTTTAACTTTTTTCTTTCTTTTTTTTTCAATGTCTCGAACTGCACTTTTAACTTGCTTTACTTTCTTTTCCAATTAAAATGTCTTGCCGGTTTGGTCTCCTAGCACCTTACCTTTCCAAGTTAAATACTCTGGTCTAGTTCCCTGAGTGCTCGGAGCAGTCTGTGGTCCAATCATATCAACTTCCTGAGAGCTCAGGATCCGTCTGTGGTCCAATCATATCAAGTCAAGACGCACACAACGAAAGTACTATTTGTGTCATTTTCTCATTCCTGTTTTCATTTCATTCACTTGTTCTACTGTAAACTGAGGAAACAACGTTTGTATCAGAAAAAAAAGCATGAAACTGCCTATCGAGGGATTTCTAGATCATCAATTTCCTTGACTACATAATGTTAGGGATTATTCATTCAGGGTTTGTGTGTGTGTGTGTGTGTGTGTGTGTGTGTGTGTGTGTGTGTGTGTGTGTGTGTGTGTGTGTGTGTGTGTGTGTGTGTGTGTGTGTGTGTGTGTGTGAGTGTGTGTGTGTGTGTGTGTGTGTGTGTGTGTGTATGTGTGTGAGTGGGTGGCGGGCTGAGTAAAGACTAGACTTTTGATTTATTATTAGCATAATTATTATTATTTATTGTTTTATCTGCCATTAGTGCTTAAGCCTAAACTTTGGGCATAACTGTGCAAGCGCGTCAAATTAGCGGCATTCGGGAAATGCTAATTGGAACTTGCGTAGAAAAAGTCCGATCCACTGAGGGGCGAAAAAAAGGACAATGTCAGAGTTGAATGTAATAAGAGGGGAAGCTGTAAAAGAAAAAGGGGGCAGAAATGGACATTGTGGTAAAGAGGACGATAGAAGTGCAGGCTGTAGTACGTGTGATTATTGTAAGGCTCCTATACAAATTCAACAGCAACAAGATGGGGACTTCAAAATGGCAGGTCACTTTGGAACTGTACTGTTTAGAAGGGTTAGACGGGAATAGTAGCCGACATCTTGAGAGGATTAAGGTGCGGTTAGGGACCGTCTGTAAAGGTGCTATCTTTATCAACGTCATAAAAGCTGATAGTATTTCAACCGCATAAAATTTGCATCCAATCTTATCAGAAACATGTTGGGTCATTTTGACTGGTTTTTATTTCTTTAAAACAGTTTTTTTTTATTCCAGTAATATTTTTTTATATATATTTTTCTCTGCTCCCCTAAAAGAAGCAGAGATGAAAGAGAACTCTACTGATTTATGACATTATTCTGGTGAGCAAGGGTTTGGTAAGTCTTCTTGGGCGGTAATGACAGAAATCATGACAGAAAATAAGCTATGTATCTAATTATAGACAAAATAGCCTACCAAAATGTCAGAAATTATAAGCAGAAACATATCTAAATTAGGCTTCAAAAACGAAATCAGCCCACCCACTGTAAAAAAAAAAAAATCTGTGACCATACACAGCATTTTCTATCGGCCTACTAAAAATATGTGATTTGTTGGTGTCTTTTACAAATTAGATCTGTAGCAGACTTATTTGTTTTTGTCTTTTACAAATTAGACCTGTTTTAGAGTGATTTGTTTTTAGTCTTTTACAAATTAGACCTATTTTGGAGTGATTTGTTTTTTGTTTTTTACAAATTAGACCTGTATTGGAGTGATATGACGCTGGGGTGCACAGCTGGAGAATTGAAATAGGTTCCCTGGCATTCATCCAGTATGTTTTTACTGTCTGTTTTGTCTTTCTAAGTATACCATTTAGTGTTTAATGACACTCTGCATTTATACTGATTCCTCATTTCCCTCCACTGGCTAATGAGAGCGAGTGAGAGGCAGATTTACACCGGGGGAAGTGATAAAAGAGGTTTTGTGGTTGTGTTACATATGTTGTAAAACAGTGGTGTGGGTGGGTGTGTGTGGGGGGGGGGGGCTGTCCAAGAATTACAAGGTGGTGGAGGTGTTGGCTGGCTGGCTGGTGGGCGGTTGTGTTGAGCATACTTTGAAGTATTTAGCCCCACAATTAGATTCCTGGTGTGGGGCGTTTTAAACTGTCAAGTAGTCTATATGAAATCTATGACTTGGCATTACTAGTTAGCTCTAACCAAATCATCCCTGTCAAGATTTAGATCAGTCAAACGGGTATCGACTGAAGGGTTGAGGAGTTCTGGAACCAAGTGGAAGAAATCCAGGTTTGTTCCCCAAATAGCACCCTATTCAATACATAGAGCAGGCAATGCTAATACAGGCAGTAACATGCCATTTGGGAGGAACACCAGGCATACATTCTGATTGTGAGGACTGACTCGTTGTCTACCCTGACTTCATCGGGTCCTGTCATCATGTGGTCACAGAGTGCAGGCTGCTCCCAGGTGCTTGTCAAGAAATGGTGTCTCTGTTGCAGCCAGAACGTCTCACACACACACACTCACACACACACACACGCAAAACTCTGGTTCCACAAAACACAGTCAACATAAAAGGGACAGACATAAAGAACGACTTGTTCCAGTGAAAAAGTATCTGAGGGTCTCGGGGAGTCGTGGAGTTTGTTTAATTTCCTGACCGACCCTAATAACTATACAAGGAACGGAGCGACGAACAAAGACGGACATGCAGAGCCGTTCGCATTCAAGCCAAACATACACCAATAATGGCCTGTAAATACTAAATGTTTATATATTTACAGTAAATACCCGTAATAATGATGCAGCCATCTTCACCCGGTGCACGTACAGTCATATTCATTTCATGACCAAATTTAAAATCAAATCAAATAGTTTTTTTGGCCGAAAACAACCTTACAGTTAAAATGCTTGACTTTACTTAATCAACAATGCAGTTTTAAGAAAAAATACCTGAAGAAAAATAATAGATCAAGTACTGTCCCCATCGCTCCAGGTGTTTAGTCTAGTAATCCGTATAATAATAATAAGGCTATTATCTGAGATCCGTGGCCTGTTTGTTCACCAAAACAACAGACCAAGAGCTTGTATTTATGGTGAGATACACACTAAAGTTTTTGTTATGTATTACTGAATAAGGAACATGAACACAAACAGAACACAAACACTGAACACAAGTAGGAGAAAATGTGTTAGAATCAGAATCATAAAACACGGGACGAGATGTTAAAAACTGTCCATTGTGCCAATAGATGGAATGCACTCACATGAGATTTGCCGTGATGTTAACAGAGTGGCATTGGAGGTTTATTTCTTAGACTGGGTTAAGATGTCAATTTTGGGACACATCCTCAGTAGTGTGCCTTCGAATCAGTGGGTGTTTCGGCCTTTAATCACTAAACACCCTCATCAAAGGTGGCCAGCTAAAGGGTGATCAAGCCTTACCTTGTGTCTCATGCCCAATTAAGATGTCCCACAGGACTATGCAAGGCAGGGGCGTCCTCTTCCCTGAGCCAGCCCTACAACTCACCGCATACCTCATATGCCCTCCTCAAGTTGGAGGGATCTGAATTGGGTTCTCAGGTGGGGGTGGGGGGGTCATGAAGTTATAGCCCAGCAAGGGTCCTTCGGGACTATGCAAGGCAGACTTGTCCCAAAAGAAATGTGAAATCAAATTGAATTGTATTTGTGACATGGGCCGAAAAACACCCTTGAAATTCTTACTTAGGAGCCCTTAACCAACCATGCAGAGTTTTCAAGAATTAAGTAAATCGAGCAAGAAGGTGCAAAGAATTATAATAGATAACAATACAATACAATGAGGGGGTTAATAACAGTAGTCTAGGTAGCCATTTGATGAACAATCTTATCGCTTGGGGGTTGAAGCTTATAAGGAGCCTTTTGGTCCCAGACTTGGCACTCCGGTACCGTTTGCCGTGTGGTAGCAGAGAGAACAGTCTATGACTGAGGTGGCTGGGATCTTTAACAATTTGTTGGGCTTTCCTGTGATACTGCCTTGTATAGAGGTCCTGGATGGCAGGGAGCTCTGCCCTAGTGATGTACTGGGCCGTACACACTACCCTCTGTAGCACCTTGCCATCTGATGCTGAGAAGTTGCCATACCAGGCGGGGATGCAACCAGGATGCTCTCGGTGGTCCAGCTGTAGAACTTTCGGAGAATATGACGACCCATGACAAATCTTTTCAGCCTCTCTTCACGACTGTGTTAGTTTGTTTGGACCATGATAGATCCTTACTGATGTGGACACCAATGAACTTGAATCTCTCAAGCTTCTCCACTACAGCCCTGTCAATGTGAATGAGGGCGTGATCGGATGATTTTTCCAGTTGTCCGCGATCGGCTCCTTTGTCTTTTTGAAGTTGAGGGAGAGATTGTTGAGACCTGGCACCACACTACCAGGTCTCTGACCTCCTCCCTATAGGCTGTCTCATCGACGTCAGTGATCAGGCTTACCACTGTCATGTCGTCTGCAAACTTAATGATGGTGTTGGAGTTGTGCTTGGCCACGCAGTCGTGGTTGAACAGGGAGTACATGAGGGGACTAAGCACGCACCTCTGAGGGGCCCCCATGTTGAGGGCAGATGTCTTGTTGCCTTCCCTCACCACCTGGGGGGGGGGGGGGGGGGGGGGCGACCCATCAGGAAGTCCAGGACCAGTTGCAGAGGGAGGTGTTATGTCCCAGGGGACTTTAGCTTAGTGATGAGCTTGGAGGGCGCTATGGTGTTGAACGCTGAGCTGTAGTAAATGAATAGCATTCTCATGTAGGTGTTCCTTTTTGTCCAGTGTGGGAAGGGGCAGTGTTGAGTGCAATAGAGATTGTGTCATTTGTCGTTCTGTTGGGGCAGTATGTGAATTGGAGTGGGTCCAGGGTTTTTGTGATTATGATGTTGATGTGAGCCATGACCAGCCTTTCAAAGCATTTCATGTCTACAGATGTGAGTGCTACTGGGTGGTAGTCATTTAGGCAGGTTACCTTGGCATTCTTGGGCACAGGGACTATGGTGGTCTGCTTGAAACATGTAGGTATTACAGACATGGTCAGAGAGAGGTTGAAAATGTCAGTGAACGCAGTTGCCAGCTGGTCAGCGTGTGGAATTACCTGGATTTCTGCATAAATTGGTCTTCAGATTTGATGTGATCTTCACCTTTAAATCACAACAATAAACAATCAAATTGTGCTTAAACTAGTAACACGCAAATTGTTGTATTTTTCTTGTCTGAATGCATCATTTAAACATTCACAGTGTAGGATGGAAAAAGTATGTGAACCCCCTAGGCTAATGACTTTTCCAAAAGCTAATTGAAGTCAGCAGTTAGCTAACCTGGCGTCCAATCAATGAGACCAGATTGGAGATGTTGGTTAGAATTGCCTTGCCCTATAAAAAACACGCACAAAATGTGTGTTTGCTATTCACAAGAAGCATTGCCTGATGTTAACCATGCCTCGAACAAAAGAGATCACAGAAGACCTAAGATTAAGAATTGTTGACTTGCATAAAGCTGGAAAGGATTACAAAAGTATCTCTAAAAGCCTTGATGTTTATCAGTCCACAGTAAGACAAATTGTCTATAAATGGAGAATGTTCACCACTGTTGCTACTCTCCCTAGGAGTGACCGTCCTGCAAAGATGACCGCAAGAGCACAGTGCAGAATGCTCAATGAGGTTAAGAAGAATCCTAGTGTCAGTTAAAGACTTACAGAAATCTCTGGAACATGCTAACTTCTCTGTTGATGAGTCAATGACAGGTAAAACACTAAAAAACAATGGTGTTCATGGGAGGACACCACAGAAGAAGCCACTGCTGTCCAAAAAAACCATTGCTGCACATATGAAGTTCACATAAGAGCACCTGGATGTTCCACAACGCTACTGGCAAAATATTCTGTGGACAGATTAAACTAGAATTGAGTTGCTTGGAAGGAACACACAACAATATTTGTGGAAAATAAAGGTACAGCACAACATCAAAACCTCATCCCAACTGTAAAGTATGGTGGAGGGAGAATCATGGTTTGGGGCTGCTTTGCTGCCTCAGGGCCTGGACAGCATGTTATCATCAACAGAAAAATGAATTCCCAAGTTTATCCAGACATTTTGCAGGAAAATGTTAGGCTATGTGCCAGCCAATTGAGGCTCAAAAGAAGTTACGTGGCACAACAGGAGAATGACCCAAAACACAGAAGTAAAAAGTAAACAGAATGGCTTCAACAGAAGAAAATATGCCTTCTGGAGTGGCCAATCAGATTCCTGACTTCAACCCGATTGAGATGCTGTGGCATGACCTCAAGAGAGCGGTTCACACCAGACATCCAAAGAATATTGCTGAATGGAAACAGTTTTGTAAAGAGGAATGGTACAAAATTCCTTCTGACCGTTGTGCAGGTCTGATCCGCAACTACAGAAAACGTTTGTTTGAGGTCATTGCTGCCAAAGCAGGGTCAACCAGTTATTAAATCCAAGGGTTCACATACTTTTCCCACCCTGCACTGTGAAAGTTTACACGGTGTGTTCAATAAAGACATGAAAACGTATAATTGTTTGTGTGTTATTAGTTTAAGCAGATTGTGTTTGTCTATTGTTGTGATCTAGATGAAGACAGATGAAATTGTATGACCAATTTATGCAAAAAAAGGGTTCAAAGGGTACCTTTTCTTGCCTCTGTAGGTCGTCTGGTAGGCTGGCGTCACTGGGCAGCTCGCGGCTGGGTTTCCCTTTGTCATCCATGATAGTTTGTATGCCCTGCCACATCCGACGAGCGTCAGAGCTGGTGTAATAGGATTCGATCTTTGTCCTATATAGGCGCTTTGCCTGTTTGATGGTTTGTTGTAGGGCATAGAGGGATTTCTTATAAGCGTCCGGATTAGTGTCCCGCTCCTTGAAAGCAGCAGCTCTAGCCTTTAGCTCGGTGCGGATGTTGCCTGTAATCAATGTCTTCTGGTTGGGATATGTACGTACGGTCACTGTGGGGATGACGTCCATGCACTTATTTATGAAGCTAGTGACTGATGTGGTGTACTCCTCAATGCCATCGGATGAATCCTGGAACATATTCCAGTCTGTGGTAGTGAACATGTCCTGTAGCTTAGCATCTGTTTCATCTCACTATTTCCGTATTGAGCACATATCACTGGTATTTCCTGTTTGAGTTTTTGCTTGTAAGAAGGAATCAGGAGGATAGCGTTATGGTCAGATTTGCCAAATGGAGGGCGAGGGAGAGCTTTGTATTGTGGAGTAAAGGTGATCTAGAGTTTTTTTGTTGTTGTTGTTGTTTCCCTGTGACATGCTGGTAGAAAAAAGGTGAAACGGATTTCAGTTTTCCTGCATTAAAGTCCTCCACCACTAGGAGCGTCGTGTCTGGATGAGCATTTGTTTTGTTTGCTTATGGCATCATACAGCTTTTTGAGAGTGTGGTCTTTGTGACAGCATCAGTTTGGGGTGATAAATAGGCAGCTACGAAAACAGAGAAGAAAAGTACATTGGTAAATATTATAGTACTGTCTGACTCAGGCGAGCAAAACCTAGAGACTTACTTAATATCAGCGATTGGCCACCAGCAGTCGTTAACAAAGAGACACAGACCATCAGCCCCTGAGTTTATGGGAAACTTGGGAAAACATGGCTATATTTATATTATCCCATGTCCTTGTTCAGCCACAAGTCGGTAAAACATAGGATATAACAGTTTTTAATGGCCCGTTGATAGGACAGGATCGAACTGAGCTCCTCCAATTTATTCTCCAGGGATTAAATGTTCTCCAGTAGAACGGAGGGTAGAGGCAGACTCAATGAGGCATTGGCTGATTGTGGCAGAGTTCTCTCTGGGTGTTTGTGTGTGTCCCTGTGTGTCTGTGTGTGTGTGTGTGTGTGTGTGCTTGTGAATGTGTTCATGTTTTTGACGAAGGAAAAACCAATCTAAAGCACCCCTCCATACTGATTTGTTAGATCCAACCTTGATCTTACCCTAACCCACTATGAACTAACCCACCATGAGCTAACCCTAACCCACTATGAACTAACCCTAACACACCATGATCTAACCCACTATGATCTAACCGACCATGATCTAACCCACCATGATCTAGCCCACCATGATCTAACCCACCATGAGCTAACTCACCATGATTTAACCCACCATGATGTAAACCACCATGATCTAACCCTAGCCCACAATGATCTAAACCACCATGATCTAACCCTAACAAACAATAATCCAACCCACCATGAGCTAACCCTTATAAACAATGATAAAACCCACCATGATCTAACCCAAACCCACCATGATCTAACCCTATCCCACCATGATCTAACACTAACCCACCATGATCTAACCCACCATGATCTAACCCACCATGATCGATCCCTGACCCACCATCATCGAACCCACCATGAGCTAATGCTAACTCACCATGGTCTAACCCTAACCCACAATCATCTAACCCACCATGAACTAACCCTAACACCCATAATCTAACCTACCATGATCTAACCCACCATGATCCAACCCACCATGATCCAACCCACCATGACCCAACCAACCATGATCTAACCCACCATGATCTAACCCACCATGATCTAACCCACCATGATCTAACCCAAACCCACCATGATCTAACCCACCATGATCCAACCCACCATGATCTAACCCAAACCCACCATGATCTAACCCACCATGAGCTAACACTAACCCACCGTGAGCTCAAACTAACCAACCATGATCTAACCCTAACCCACCATGATCTAACCCACCATGAGCTAACCCACCATGATCAAACCCACAATGATCTAACCCTAGCCCATCATGATCTAACCCTAACCCTCCATGAGCTAACCCTAACCCTCCGTGATCTAACTCACCATGATCTAACCCTAACCCACCATGATCCAACCCTAACCCACAATGATCTAACCCACAATGATCTAACCCTAGCCCATCATGATCTAACTTTAACCCTCCATGATTTAACCCACCATGATTTATCCCACCATGATCTAACCACCACGATCTAACCCTAACCCACCATGAGCTAACCCTAACTCACCATGAGCTAACCCTAACTCACCATGAGCTAACCCTATCCCACCGTGAGCTAACCCTATCCCACCGTGAGCCAACTCTATCCCACCGTGAGCTAACACTAACCCACCATAATCTAACTCACCGTGAGCTAACCCTATCCCACTGTGAGCTAACCCTATCCCACCGTGAGCTAACTCTACCCCACCGTGAGCTAACACTAACCCACCATGATCTGACTCACCATGATCTAACCCTATCCCACCATGAGCTAACCCTATCCCACCGTGAGCTAACCCTAACCCACCATGAGCTAACCCTAACCCACCATGATCTAACTCACCATGAGCTAACCCTATCCCACCGTGAGCTAACCCTATCCCACCGTGAGCTAACCCTAACCCTCCATGATCTAACCCACCATGATCTAACCCTATCCCACCGTGAGCTAACCCTATCCCACCGTGAGCTAACCCTATCCCACCATGATCTAACCCTAACCCTCCATGATCTAACCCACCATGATCCAACTCTATCCCACCGTGAGCTAACCCTATCCCACCGTGAGCTAACCCTATCCCACCATGAGCTAACCCTATCCCACCATGAGCTAACCCTAACCCTCCATGATCTAACCCACCATGATCTAACCCTATCCCACCATGAGCTAACCCTATCCCACCGTGAACTAACCCTATCCCACCGTGAGCTAACACTAACCCACCATGATTTAACTCACCGTGAGCTAACCCTATCCCACCGTGAGCTAACCCTATCCCACCGTGAGCTAACTCTATCCCACCGTGAGCTAACACTAACCCGCCATGATCTAACTCACCATGAGCTAACCCCATCTCACCGTGAGCTAACCCTAACCCACCATGAGCTAACCCTAACCCACCATGATCTAACTCACCATGAGCTAACCCTATCCAAACGTGAGCTAACCCTATCCCACCGTGAGCTAACCCTAACCCACCATGAGCTAACCCTAACCCACCATGATCTAACTCACCATGAGCTAACCCTATCCCACCGTGAGCTAACCCTATCCCACCGTGAGCTAACCCTATCCCACCGTGAGCTAACCCTATCCCACCATGAGCTAACCCTAACCCTCCATGATCTAGCCCACCATGAGCTAACCCTATCCCACCATGAGCTAACCCTAACCCTCCATGATCTAACCCACCATGAGCTAACCCTATCCCACCGTGAGTTAACCCTATCCCACCATGATCTAACCCTAACCCTCCATGATCTAACCAATCATGATCCAACTCTATCCCACCATGTTATCCCTTTTCTATTTTAATAGTGTCTGTTATGGTTTGCAGCTGTCTCAGCGAACAACTTGACCTTCCGACGGCCCTTTCTTTTTGACTAAGCTAATATTCCCGGGATGTTCCACAACTGCTCCATCTGGGGAGGGTGCTCCTCACTAATGTAAATAAATCTCCCCTGTTGACCTTGTCTCCTTCAATAAGACCATGTATTATTACTAATGTAAGTTTAAAATCACTTTCTCTAGCCCCCTTTCCACCCCCTCCAAAGAAAAAGCAAAAAATATATATTCTCTACCTTCTGTGGTCATTTTAAGATGTAATGGGTGTAATGCTATTTGGGTGGCTCTTTATGGTCCTACTATCTCCTGGTAAAAAAAGAGCACTTAATGGTCCTACTATCTGAACATGATAGGTAAAAGTAAAGTGAGTGAAATCTGCAATTAAACATTTGATGACTGGATTGCAGATTGGATCATGTTCAGTCCAGAACAGATATGATTGGATCGTGTTCAGTCCAGAACAGATATTATTGGATCGTGTTCAGTCCAGAACAGATATGATTGGACTGTGTTCAGTCCATAATAGATATGATTGTATCGTGTTCAGTTCAGAATAGATATGATTGGATCGTTTTCAGTCTATAATAGATATGATTGGATCGTGTTCAGTCCAGAATAGATATGATTGGATCGTTTTCAGTCTTTAATAGATATGATTGGATCGTTTTCAGTCTATAACAGATATGATTGGAATGTGTTCAGTCCAGAATAGATATGATTGGATCGTGTTCAGTCCAGAACAGATATGATTGGATCGTGTTCAGCCCATAATGTCCTGGAGCAATTCAATGTTTTTCTTTCACAAAATGAATCTAATTAGATCAAATGTGATGGCAGGTGACGCATCCTCCACACAGTGTGTCACCTATATGTACCCTAACCCTATACACATGGAGACATGTCGTCATGTTTGAAAGCATTATTTTGACCCGACAGCATTACATTATCTAGCAGCAGTGTAGGGGCGAACAGTACAAACTTACTGTACGCGACATTAGCTAGCTAGCTAAGCATTCGCCTGGACATTCGCCTGCATAGTTAGCATAGAAGCATGCACGCTATTCACAGTCTGACAATTTGCCACAGACTATAAAACATTTAAACTTCCTCTGTCTGTTGTCCTTATGCAGCCGGGCTAGCTAACCATCGTGGCTAACTGTGTGATGAAACCACTCGTTGATAACATGTTGCTGTATCCTCCCTCATGACCATTCTAGTTGTGAAAGGTTGAGACAAGCTAATTTGGTACCTTCATTATCCTATAAGTAGAACCCAGAAGTCTGTTAAAGTCAATTAAACCATCTATTTCTCCTCTCTATCACAGCCCTCAATTAAACCATCTATTTCTCCTCTCTATCACAGCCCTCAATTAAACCATCTATTTCTCCTCTCTATCACAGCCCTCAATTAAACCATCTATTTCTCCTCTCTATCACAGCCCTCAATTAAACCATCTATTTCTCCTCTCTATCACAGCCCTCAATTAAACCATCTATTTCTCCTCTCTATCACAGCCCTCAATTAAACCATCTATTGCTCCTCTCTATCACAGCCCTCAATTAAACCATCTATTTCTCCTCTCTATCACAGCCCTCAATTAAACCATCTATTGCTCCTCTCTATCACAGCCCTCAATTAAACCATCTATTTCTCCTCTCTATCACAGCCCTCAATTAAACCATCTATTGCTCCTCTCTATCACAGCCCTCAATTAAACCATCTATTTCTCCTCTCTATCACAGCCCTCAATTAAACCATCTATTTCTCCTCTCTATCACAGCCCTCAATTAAACCATCTATTTCTCCTCTCTATCACAGCCCTCAATTAAACCATCTATTGCTCCTCTCTATCACAGCCCTCAATTAAACCATCTATTTCTCCTCTCTATCACAGCCCTCAATTAAACCATCTATTTCTCCTCTCTATCACAGCCCTCAATTAAACCATCTATTTCTCCTCTCTATCACAGCCCTCAATTAAACCATCTATTGCTCCTCTCTATCACAGCCCTCAATTAAACCAAGCTAGACACAGTCTCTGTTTGTTATGTTTGGATACTCTGTTAACAAAATCTCTCACAGACTATATATATATAAAGGCCTTTAAATTTGTGGATTCGGCTATTTCAGCCACACCCGTTGCTGACATACAGCACACAGCCATTCAATCGCCATAAACAGTAGAATGGCCATCATGAAGAGCTCAGTGACTTTTCAACGTGGCACCGTCTTAGGATGCCATCTTTCCAACAAGTCAATTCATCAAATATCTGCCCTTCTAGAGCTGCCCTGGTCAACTGTAAGTGTTGGAAACATCTAGGAGCTCGTGCCGTGAAGTAATAGGCCACACAAGCTTCCCGAAGCACTTGGCGGTCGTCTGGCCTCAGGTTCAACACTCACTACCGAGTTCCGAACTACCTCTGGAAGCAACGGCAGCACAAGAATTGTTCATCGAGAGCTTAGAAAAAACGTGTTTCCATGGCCGAGCAGCCGCACGCAAGTCTAAGATAACCATGAGCAATGCCAAGATTTGTCTGGAGTGGTGTAAAGCCCGCCACCATTGAACTATGGAGCAGTGTAAATGTGTTCTCTGGAGGGATGAATCACGCTTTACCATCTGGCAGTCCGACGAACAAATCTGGGTTTGGAGGATGCCAGGAGAGCGCTACCTGCCCCAATGCATACTGCCAAGTGTAAAGTTTGGTGGAGGAGGAATAATGGTCTGCGGCTGTTTTTCATGGTTCAGGCTAGGCCCCTTACTTCCAGTGAAGGGTATTCTTAACGCTAGAGTC
>NC_034177.2:5303644-5343644 GCF_002021735.2 Oncorhynchus kisutch | reverse complement strand
AGACGGAAGCAGTTCAGCATCTAAGGCCTCTTGGCCAAACCCAGACCCCCAATATCACTGCTCCAGAGACGGAAGCAGTTCAGCGCCTCTTGGCCAAACCCAGACCCCCAATATCACTGCTCCAGAGACGGAAGCAGTTCAGCATCTAAGGCCAAACCCAGACCCCCAATATCACTGCTCCAGAGACGGAAGCAGTTCAGCATCTAAGGCCTCTTGGCCAAACCCAGACCCCCAATATCACTGCTCCAGAGACGGAAGCAGTTCAGCATCTAAGGCCAAACCCAGACCCCCAATATCACTGCTCCAGAGACGGAAGCAGTTCAGAATCTAAGGCCTCTTGGCCAAACCCAGACCCCCAATATCACTGCTCCAGAGACGGAAGCAGTTCAGCATCTAAGGCCAAACCCAGACCCCCAATATCACTGCTCCAGAGACGGAAGCAGTTCAGCATCTAAGGCCAAACCCAGACCCCCAATATCACTGCTCCAGAGACGGAAGCAGTTCAGCATCTAAGGCCTCTTGGCCAAACCCAGACCCCCAATATCACTGCTCCAGAGACGGAAGCAGTTCAGCATCTAAGGCCAAACCCAGACCCCCAATATCACTGCTCCAGAGACGGAAGCAGTTCAGCATCTAAGGCCAAACCCAGACCCCCAATATCACTGCTCCAGAGACGGAAGCAGTTCAGCGCCTCTTGGCCAAACCCAGACCCCCAATATCACTGCTCCAGAGACGGAAGCAGTTCAGCGCCTCTTGGCCAAACCCAGACCCCCAATATCACTGCTCCAGAGACGGAAGCAGTTCAGCATCTAAGGCCAAACCCAGACCCCCAATATCACTGCTCCAGAGACGGAAGCAGTTCAGCATCTAAGGCCAAACCCAGACCCCCAATATCACTGCTCCAGAGACGGAAGCAGTTCAGCATCTAAGGCCAAACCCAGACCCCCAATATCACTGCTCCAGAGACGGAAGCAGTTCAGCATCTAAGGCCAAACCCAGACCCCCAATATCACTGCTCCAGAGACGGAAGCAGTTCAGCATCTAAGGCCAAACCCAGACCCCCAATATCACTGCTCCAGAGACGGAAGCAGTTCAGCGCCTCTTGGCCAAACCCAGACCCCCAATATCACTGCTCCAGAGACGGAAGCAGTTCAGCGCCTCTTGGCCAAACCTAGACCCCCAATATCACTGCTCCAGAGACGGAAGCAGTTCAGCGCCTCTTGGCCAAACCCAGACCCCCAATATCACTGCTCCAGAGACGGAAGCAGTTCAGCATCTAAGGCGCCTCTTGGCCAAACCCAGACCCCCAATATCACTGCTCCAGAGACGGAAGCAGAGTCTGTGTGTTTATTTGGTAACTACCCTTCCACCGCCCGTTTCCCCAGCTGCTTTTCTCATGTCACCTCACGGTATTAACCTGAGCGGAGCAGCGGTCTAAGGCACTGTATCTCAGTAGCAAGAGGTGTTACTACAATCCCTGGTTCGATTCCAGGCTGTATCACATCTGGCCGTCGTGGCGCACAATTGGCCCAGCGTCGTCCGGGGATAGGCCGTCATTGTAAATAAGAATGTGTTCTTAACTGACTTGCCTAGTTTAATATGAAGAATCAAAAAATTAACGGCACCATAATTTTCCTAATATTTTCGACAACAAGTTGGTTGAAAGAAAGGTGTTTTTTTGGGGGGGAGGGGGACTTGTTGTCTTTCAAATACTTAAATCATACAAATAAATGTAATTAATTGAGTTGATTGAGCTTGTCTGGTACAATAGAACTAATGGAGTTAGTTGTATTGTGAGTCCAAAGTCCAAACCCCTGCCCATCCGCCATACTAGACAGTCTCAATCAAAAAGCTTGAAGGATTTGCAACTGAAATGCAAGTTCTAGTAGAGCTAAAGAAGATGCGTTTTCTGTTTCCATCCTAGAGGAGTTTATTGGGGGGGATACAATGTTTATATTTTAATTTGCATTTCTCTGTTGCGTTGGGCTTTCCCAGCTGAGGGTGATAAATCAAATGCAGTGATAACAAGCCCACGTCTACCCAAAATCACCTTCTAATCACTTCCACCAAACCCAATATGCACAGAAAGTCCTCCTTTGGGTGCTCTCTGCTTTCCAACACATTACAGGGCTCCAGGCTAACATTTTCCCCTTTGTTTTTCAGTTGTTGGCACCAGCCCGTGATTTGGTTGCACCAATTTATGTTCCACGGTGTCATGTAATAGAAAATATTTGTGTCATCTTCTAAAGTAATTCACAGTGGTTTATCAAGAAGTGTGTAAGACTACTGAGATGGTATTCAAGAAGTGTGTAAGACTACTGAGATGGTATTCAAGAAGTGTGTAAGACTACTGATATGGTATTCAAGAAGTGTGTAAGACTACTGAGATGGTATTCAAGAAGTGTGTAAGACTACTGAGATGGTATTCAAGAAGTGTGTAAGACTACTGAGATGGTATTCAAGAAGTGTGTAAGACTACTGAGATGGTATTCAAGAAGTGTGTAAGACTACTGAGATGGTATTCAAGAAGTGTGTAAGACTACTGATATGGTATTCAAGAAGTGTGTAAGACTACTGAGATGGTATTCAAGAAGTGTGTAAGACTACTGAGATGGTATTCAAGAAGTGTGTAAGACTACTGAGATGGTATTCAAGAAGTGTGTAAGACTACTGAGATGGTATTCAAGAAGTGTGTAAGACTACTTAGATGGTATTCAAGAAGTGTGTAAGACTACTGAGATGGTATTCAAGAAGTGTGTAAGACTACTGAGATGGTATTCAAGAAGTGTGTAAGACTACTGAGATGGTATTCAAGAAGTGTGTAAGACTACTGAGATGGTATTCAAGAATTGCGGGTAGGCAGTTAAGCTATTGTTGTTATATTTTACTGTTTTTTTTTGTGTTCAATGGAGATGAATTTGCCTGTATGTTCATGTGCGCTAATATTATAGGCACATTTATTTGGTGCTAATTCATTACCTGAGAAAGTGGCAATTCAGAACACATAAGCTCGATTACTAGTTCTAAATATTATACCCACTGCTAGTATCTATGTATTTTACAATAATACTCACTGCTAGTATCTATGTATTTTACAATAATATCCACTGCTAGTATCTATGTATTTTACAATAATACCCACTGCTAGTATCTATGTATTTTACAATAATATCCACTGCTAGTATCTATATATTTTACAATAATACCCACTGCTAGTATCTATGTATTTTACAATAATATCCACTGCTAGTATCTATATATTTTACAATAATACCCACTGCTAGTATCTATGTATTTTACAATAATATCCACTGCTAGTATCTATGTATTTTACAATAATACCCACTGCTAGTATCTATGTATTTTACAATAATACCCACTGCTAGTATCTATGTATTTTACAATAATACCCACTGCTAGTATCTATGTATTTTACAATAATATCCACTGCTAGTATCTATGTATTTTACAATAATACCCACTGTTAGTATCTATGTATTTTACAATAATACCCACTGCTAGTATCTATATATTTTATAATAATCCCCACTGCTAGTATCTATGTATTTTACAATAATACCCACTGCTAGTATCTATATATTTTAGAATAATCCCCACTATAGATACTAGCGAAGATGTGTGTAGGAAGAGTGAACACAGCGAGTGTGCAAACACACGTTCTACATACACACACTAGGGTGGGCTGATATCACTGTCAAAACAGTGACAAACACATTTGAATTGTCATCGATACTGTTTATAGTTTAGTACATATTCTTAAACCAACAGGCTCTCACAGTCTCATGTCAGAATGTCATATTTATCCATGTTTCTCAAACTTTTCAAATTATAAATTGATCGAAACATCACGTTCCAAAGTGAAAGTTCATCTAGCTTAGGCATGAACTCCGACTGGTTAAGATAAAGGTTAAGGTTTGGGATAGACTTAAAACTGTTCACAGTGCCTTTGCCAATATGAAACCTACTGCTTGAACATAACAGGGGCGGCAGGGTAGCCTAGTGGTTAGAGCATTGGACTAGTAACCGAAAGGTTGCAAGTTCAAACCCCCGAGCTGACAAGGTACAGGTTTTGCGCCTGAACAGGCAGTTAACCCACTGTTCCTAGGCCGTCATTGAAAATAAGAATTTGTTCTTAACTGACTTGCCTAGTAAAAAAAAAAATATATATATTTTTTTTGAAACCAGCGCTAACTGTTGTCCCCAGTGGCCGGTTTCCACGTCATCTCCCGATATAGATGAACATCGAACACTGACCTGACCTGTCTGACTTAAACACAAATATACACCAAGCGGTAAATATAGTTCAAAAACTGACACCCACACGCATGCACAAACACACTCACACACACAGACAGAAGCCACCCCCCCCACCCTGCTCTTGTTGACTGGTGTTGTATGGGCAGGGAGTAGTACTATGATTTGTTATGGCCGTGTAGATTTTATAGGTGTCTTCTGAAATATCCTTGGGTCTTCTGGCTCCGTGTTGATTTGTTGTTGTGGTGGTGTATATTTAACTTCCTTTTGCATTTCTCTCGGACTTTTTCTATGTGTGTTTTTGCGACTCACACATACACACACACACATTTCATGGTCAGTCTCTGGCTCTCTACTATCTTGGTAACATCCAAAATATCATTACTTATTGATTTATTCTTACGTGATGTCTAGACCGGGCACACACGTCCGTCCGCGTAACAATCACACGCATGTTGATTTTGTTCATCCACACCAGACGCGATCCGGACACACATTTTGAAATGTCAAAATGAACTATGAAGCAACTATATTCATTTTGGGGACGGGTCAAAACACATGACACATTCATGGCCATTTAGCTAAGTAGTCCGTCCGCGTGTTGCTAGTTAATTTATCCTGGGATGCAAACACTGGATAGCTTTGTTTGCCTGAAATGCACAAGGTCCTTTTTTTCTGGAACTTTGTAGAATTTTGACCCATTTTGAGTCAATCAAATCATGTCTCTACTGCGACATTCATCCCACAGATAAAAGGGGAAATGAATTGTTTATAGTCTCTCTTCCTTCAGTAGTCTTCTTCTTCTGTGGACTTTATATGGCGGTTGGAAACCAACTCTAAGGTGCATTACCACCACCAACTGGACTGGAGTGTGAACCTCAGTTCATCTTTCAATCACCCAACGTGGTTATACTTTTATGCTCCTAAAAAAAAATGAGGAGATTAGAGAGGCGGAAACAAATTCTATTTTAACGCCTGGTTGCGCAGACGCTCGTTGACGCTCGCGAGCAGTTTCAGATTAAAAGATTGAATAATGTGTATGCGTAACGTGTTTTTTTTAAATGCATACAGTACACGAGGTCAGCATGTTCGACTGCTACTTTCAGCAGCATGCAAAAGCATACTCTCTTTAAAGGCCTCTGCCCTTCCACCACACAGCACCACCAACATGTGTTAGAGAATATACTGTACTACGGCTTCTGGAAAGACTGGCCAATAACAATGAGATGTGCATTATGGACAATAGTACAGAATTCTAATACTGGTCGATGCGGAACCATATTGTCTGTGGATAGAGAACAAAGAGAGAAGATTCAGGGCTTGGGATAATTCAGTGGGAAGATTTGTTCTGCCGTTTGTGTGCCACTAGTTGCAGGGAGGAGTGAGTAAGAAGGGAGGGGGGGGGGGGGTTGCAATCATTCCTTCTCATTTCCCTGCATTGGCTCTCAATCCATTCCCCAAATTGATAGCATTCTCCCCACTTTTCTTTTCATTCGTTCACTGGCGGCTTTGTTGATTTTTAGGAGGGGAAATGTGTTTTGCACGTGTACAACAGAGTGGAACACACTTTAATTACCCAAGCTAGCTCTCTGCACAGCCAGAAGACATTAGAGGGAGGTCGCTTCCTTCCTCGTTTCTTGTAGTACTGAATGGCTCAGTTGGTAGAGCATGGCACTTGCAGACAGAATTAAGGGTTTGATTCCCACGACCACCCATATGTATATTTCTAAATTATATTATTATATTATTAGATGATATGTTACTTTCAAAAGGGAGATCTGAGGCAGTTAGAAGGGGTGAAGATTGACCAAAGATGTTCTGGTGAAACAACATGCTCACGCACACACTGAAATCACATGCACAATGAGAAGTTCAGTGCGTCCAAAGCGGTCACATTGTCATCATTCCCCATGTTTGAGTTTGATAGATCAGAATTCACAATCACCCACCCTTTCACCCAGATTAAACACCTAAATCTCTACGGAGCTACTGATTAAATCACAGATCTGAACCCTCTCAGCCACTCTCTTTCTCTCCCATGGAGATGTGACATTTGCCAGAGACTACTCCGTAAGCACTCATCGATGGGGGTGAGGTGGGGTGGGGTGGGCCCAGACGGAATATGCACTTTAGGCAGACATACCCCAGAAATTAAACAAAACTCTCAACAACAACAAAAAATCACCCTCTACAACCCAAGAAAAGGGACAGATCGTTTTGAGATGTAACAAACATCGTGATCTCCGTAAGTTTCTCTGAAGGGAAAGCTCTTGATTTTTTTTTCTTTTTTTCGGGGGCTTAAATCGATACGCTGATGTGAAAAATGCTCTCTATTCTGTCCCATAAACAAATATTTATTTTAACCTGCTGTGATGTGGAGACGCAGCGATTGTGACAGCCCACAGACACACAGAGAAGGAGTTGCATTTGAGTTTTACACATGATCCTTCAGTGATTTTAAACAGATTTGCATAGTTTTTTGTTTTGCACATATACATTAGAGTCAGGAGATATATTAATGCTAGTAATCAACAAGTTTATTAACAGTTAACACTAATGTAATATAGTGTTATATATATATTGTAGTATATAGTATATATATATATATAGAGAGTAGTATATACTTATTACTCATATCAGATAGTCAACTCATTACTCATATCAGATAGTCAACTCATTACTCATATCAGATATTCTACTCATTACTCATATCAGATATTCTACTCATTACTCATATCAGATATTCTACTCATTACTTATATGAGATAGTGAACTCATTACTCATATCAGATAGTCAACTCATTACTCATATCAGATATTCTACTCATTACTCATATCAGATAGTCTACTCATTACTCATATCAGATATTCTACTCATTACTCATATCAGATATTCTACTCATTACTCATATCAGACTGTCAACTCATTCTTTATATGAGATAGTCAACTCATTACTCATATCAGATATTCTACTCATTACTCATATCAGATATTCTACTCATTACTTATATCAGATAGTCAACTCATCACTCATATCAGATATTCTACTCATTACTCATATCAGACTGTCAACTCATTACTCATATCAGATAGTCAACTCATCACATATATGATAATTAACTCATTACTCATATCAGATAGTCAACTCATTACTCATATCAGATAGTCAACTCATTACTCATATCAGATATTCTACTCATTACTCATATCAGATATTCTACTCATTACTCATATCAGATATTCTACTCATTACTTATATGAGATAGTGAACTCATTACTCATATCAGATAGTCAACTCATTACTCATATCAGATATTCTACTCATTACTCATATCAGATAGTCTACTCATTACTCATATCAGATATTCTACTCATTACTCATATCAGACTGTCAACTCATTCTTTATATGAGATAGTCAACTCATTACTCATATCAGATATTCTACTCATTACTCATATCAGATATTCTACTCATTACTTATATCAGATAGTCAACTCATCACTCATATCAGATATTCTACTCATTACTCATATCAGACTGTCAACTCATTACTCATATCAGATAGTCAACTCATCACATATATGATAATTAACTCATTACTCATATCAGATAGTCAACTCATCACTCATATCAGATAGTCTACTCATTACTCATATCAGATATTCTACTCATTACTCATATCAGATAGTCAACTCATCACTCATATCAGATAGTCTACTCATTACTCATATCAGATATTCTACTCATTACTCATATCAGATAGTCTACTCATTACTCATATCAGATATTCTACTCATTACTCATATCAGACTGTCAACTCATTCTTTATATGAGATAGTCAACTCATTACTCATATCAGATATTCTACTCATTACTCATATCAGATATTCTACTCATTACTTATATCAGATAGTCAACTCATCACTCATATCAGATATTCTACTCATTACTCATATCAGACTGTCAACTCATTACTCATATATGATAATTAACTCATTACTCATATCAGATAGTCAACTCATTACTCATATAAGATAGTCAGCTCATTACTCATGTAAGATAGTCAGCTCATTACTCATGTAAGATAGTCAAGTCATCTGTGCAACACTCATCTGTGCAGCATGTGCATATTTGGTAGTTAGGTGTGGACATGGCTGTGCAGGGGTGAGGACAAGTGCCTTGAGCGGATGGATAATCATCATAAAGTATCTGTCTGACAGGCAAGTGGTATTCATACCTCTCCAGCATAGGGTAGCCTAGTGGTTAGAGTGTTGGATTAGTAACTGTGAAGGTTGCAAGTTCAAACCCCCGAGCTGACAAGGAACAAATCTGTCATTCTGCCCCTGAACAGGCAGTTAACCCACTGTTCCTAGGCCGTCATTGAAAATAAGAATTTGTTCTTAATTGACTTGCCTGGTAAAATAAACATATCCTGATCCTGATGGATTGAATAGAATGAATACAAGGCTCATTTATTATCAGAAAAACATTCTGAGGCCCTTCCAGGGAATGGCGAATTGCTATAATACATGGTATTACCCCCCCACTTCACCAAAAACACACTTGATGTGCTTTTATCTGTGGTTAATTTACACTCTGGATGACTGAATCTCTTGAATCGGAGTGCTACACACTTCACACTTTTTCTTTCTTTCTTTAACTATTCAAGACAGTTAAGAACAAATTCTTATTTTATCCCGGCCAAACCCTTCCCTAATCTGGACGACGCTGGGGCCAATTGTGCGCCGCCCTATGGAACATCCTATCACGGCCGGTTGTGATAGAGCCCAGAATCGAACCAGGGTCTGTAGTGACACCTTGGACCACTGTGCCACTCGGGTGCCCCACTTCTTGATGGCGATGAATGTGTACGATAACACATAGACAACGATGATAATGATGATGATGATGATGATGATATTGTATACATTTTGGATACATAATCATATACAGTATCTTCTAATGAAATATATATGTGACATGCAACACAGATGATTTATTAAAGGATGTTCTGTCCACTCTTTTACTTCCTGTTCAACTACGACTCTGTGGTTGCGCACGACTCCAACACCATCTCAAGTTTGCTGACGACACGACAGTGGTAGAGCAGACCTGATCACCAACGACGATGAGAAGGCCTACAGGGAGGAGGTCAGTGACCTAACAACAACCTCTCCCTCAACGTCAGCAAGACAAAGGAGGTGAACGTGGACTACAGGAAAAGGAGGGCTGAACACGCCCCCTTTCACATCGACAGGGCGGGTGGAGCGTGTGTCGAGAGCTTCAAGTAGTACTCAGTGTCCACAAGGATCTATCATGGTCCACACACACCAACACAGTTGTGAAGAGGGCACGACAACAGACCTTCCCCCCCAGGAGGCTGAAAAGATTGGGCCCTCAGATCCTTAAAAAGTTATACCGCTGCACCATTGAGAGCATCTTGACTGGCTCCATCACCGCCTGGTATGGTAACTGCTTAACGTAGCTGTTGCATGCTATGAATGTGAGATCAAATACTTCGCTTTTTGCTACTTTAATAAACATACAAGCGAATGGGGGGTGGGGGGGGGGGCTATGTACAAAAAGTGCAGTATTTTCTAAACAGTTCAGCCAACATGGATGAAAATATCTTTAAATGAAATCTGACAGCACTTTAACATCATAGTCATGGTTTGATTTCAAATCCAAACTTTTGAAATACTCAGCCCAGCCGCTGAGTTTCTCTACTGAGGTGGACAGATACAGACTCCTACTGAGGATACAGACTCCTTTTGTCATAGAGTATTCCATATAAGGTTTCCAGACCTTATGAACACAGTATACCCTTTCTCTTGTAATAAATTGAATCTATTGATACGTAACTTGACACTTTTGCCATCTATTGTGACATTGTGGAAGATTAACCAACCTTCCGATTAACGGCAATGCATGTCTTAGCCACTGTCAATGCTAGGTTACACAGTTTATTCTGATAAAGAGTATCCAGTAGCAACATTTCCAAGCAAACAAAAACAGGTAGAAGGGAGAATCTGTAAACCTGCTGAGATAAAAAAATAACATACACTTTGCCATAATTCAGCCAGCCTAACATACAGCCTAACATACAGAGCATAACATACAGAGCATAACATACAAAGCATAACATACATCCATCAATATTAATTGTCAGATTCAACAGAAGATCTCTTTGTTTCTTGGGACCTAGAACAAGCATCTTTTTTTTGTCTGAGTTTAAAAGTACAACATTTGCCGCCATCCACTTCCTTATGTCTGAAACACAGGCTTCCAGGGAGGGCAGTTTTGGGGCTTTACCATGTTTCATTGAAATGTACAGCTATGTGTCATCCGCATAGCAGTGAAAGTTAACATTATGTTTCCGAATGACATCACCAAGAGGTAAAATATATAGTGAAAACAATAGTGGTCCTAAAACGGAACCTTGAGGAACACCGACATTTACAGATGATTTGTCAGAGGACAAACCATTCACAGAGACAAACTGATATCTTTCCGACAGATAAGATCTAAACCAGGCCAGAACTTGTCCGTGTCGACCAATTTGGGTTTCCAATCTCTCCAAAAGAATGTGGTGATCGATGGTATCAAAAGAAGCACTAAGGTCTAGGAGCACGAGGACAGATGCAGAGCCCTGGTCTGACGCCATTAAAAGGTAATTTACCACGTTCACAAGTGCAGACGTAGTGCTATGATGGGTTCTAAAACCAGACTGAAGCGTTTCATATACATTGTTTGTCTTCAGGAAGGAAGTAAGTTGCTGCGAAACAGCTTTTTACATTTTTTTAAAAGAATGGGACATTCGATATAGGCTGATAATTTTTTTTATTTTTTTCTGGGTCACGGCTTTTAGTGAGTTTGGTACACATCTGGTGGATAGAGAGCCGTTTAGTATGTTCAATATAGGACGGCCAAGCACAGGAAGCAGCTCTTTCAGTAGTGTAGTTGGAATAAGGTCCAGTATGTGTCAAGAGATATAATACTAAAAAACTTGAGTGTCTCCCTTGATCCTAGGTCCTGGCTGAGTTGTGCAGACTCGGGACAACTGAGCTTTGGAGGAATACACAGATTTAAAGAGGAGTCCGTAATTTGCTTTCTAATGATCATAATATTTTCCTCAAAGAATTTCAAAAATGTATCACTGCTGAAGTGAAAGTCATCCACTCTTGAGGAATGCTGCTTTTTAGTTATTTTTGCGACAGTATCAATTGGATTGTTCTTATTTTCCTCAATTATGTTATGACAAATAAGATGATTGATCAGTAGTGAGGGCTCATCGATATTGCGCGGTACTGTCTTCCAAGCTAGTCGGAAGAGAGTTTCAGAGCTGAGGTATTTTCTGTATACCAGGAAGCTAGTTTCAGAGCTCAGGTATTTTCTGTATACCAGGAAGCTAGTTTCAGAGCTCAGGTATTTTCTGAAAACCAGCAAGCTAGTTTCAGAGCTCAGGTATTTTCTGTAAACCAGGAAGCTAGTTTCAGAGCTCAGGTATTTTCTGTAAACCAGGAAGCTAGTTTCAGAGCTCAGGTATTTTCTGTAAACCAGGAAGCTAGTTTCAGAGCTCAGGTATTTTCTGTATACCAGGAAGCTAGTTTCAGAGCTCAGGTATTTTCTGTATACCAGGAAACTAGTTTCAGAGCTCAGGTATTTTCTGTATACCAGGAAGCTAGTTTCAGAGCTCAGGTATTTTCTGTAAACCAGGAAGCTAGTTTCAGAGCTCAGGTATTTTCTGTATACCAGGAAGCTAGTTTCAGAGCTCAGGTATTTTCTGTATACCAGGAAGCTAGTTTCAGAGCTCAGGTATTTTCTGTAAACCAGGAAGCTAGTTTCAGAGCTCAGGTATTTTCTGTAAACCAGGAAGCTAGTTTCAGAGCTCAGGTATTTTCTGTAAACCAGGAAGCTAGTTTCAGAGCTCAGGTATTTTCTGTAAACCAGGAAGCTAGTTTCAGAGCTCAGGTATTTTCTGTAAACCAGGAAGCTAGTTTCAGAGCTCAGGTATTTTCTGTAAACCAGGAAGCTAGTTTCAGAGCTCAGGTATTTTCTGTAAACCAGGAAGCTAGTTTCAGAGCTCAGGTATTTTCTGTAAACCAGGAAGCTAGTTTCAGAGCTCAGGTATTTTCTGTATACCAGGAAGCTAGTTTCTTATGACAAATGTTTTTAGCAACACTTTTTTTTAAAGATTTAAATATTATTATTATTATTATTATTATTTTTTAACCTTTATTTAACCAGGCAAGTCAGTTAAGAACACATTCTTATTTTCAATGACGGCCTAGGAACAGTGGGTTAACTGGCCTAGGAACAGTGGGTTAACTGCCTGTTCAGGGGCAGAACGACAGATTTGTACCTTGTCAGCTCGGGGGTTTGAACTCGCAACCTTCCAGTTACTAGCCCAATGCTCTAATGTTAGAGCATTGGGCTAGTAACCGGAACGTTGCGAGAGCATTGGGCTAGTAACCGGAACGTTGCGAGAGCATTGGGCTAGTAACCGGAACGTTGCGAGAGCATTGGGCTAGTAATCGGAACGTTGCGAGAGCATTGGGCTAGTAACCGGAACGTTGCGAGAGCATTGGGCTAGTAACCGGAACGTTGCGAGAGCATTGGGCTAGTAACCGGAACGTTGCGAGAGCATTGGGCTAGTAACCGGAACGTTGCGAGAGCATTGGGCTAGTAATCGGAACGTTGCGAGAGCATTGGGCTAGTAACCGGAACGTTGCGAGAGCATTGGGCTAGTAACCGGAACGTTGCGAGAGCATTGGGCTAGTAACCGGAACGTTGCGAGAGCATTGGGCTAGTAATCGGAACGTTGCGAGAGCATTGGGCTAGTAACCGGAACGTTGCGAGAGCATTGGGCTAGTAACCGGAACGTTGCGAGAGCATTGGGCTAGTAATCGGAACAAAGAGCTGTATTTAGTTTCAGAGTGGGTGGCAAGGAGTAAATATTTCTAAAACTAAAAGCATTGTTTTTGGGACAAATTATTCATTAACCCTCCTGTTGTGTTCGTTTCACGTGAATTAATTCTGTGTTCCCGGTCCAAAATGACCGCCCCATTATAGATGATTATAAGTCCATAATGATACATATATTATCACCTAATGTTGTGTCAGATCTTTTTATCAACTTAAATTCTTGTGAACATAAGTAGTTTTGATCTTCTATTTGCTATTTATGGCCTGTAGGCCTCATTGACCTGAGCTCATACAACTCGTTTTTGAGTTTAAAAAAAAGCATAATGTCTGGATTATTTTGACTATAACAAATACTCAGA
Organism: Oncorhynchus kisutch; assembly: GCF_002021735.2. Lineage (NCBI taxonomy): Eukaryota > Metazoa > Chordata > Actinopteri > Salmoniformes > Salmonidae > Oncorhynchus > Oncorhynchus kisutch. The sequence continues at coordinate 5,330,083 of NC_034177.2, read as the reverse complement.
TGAAACATATTCTGCTATTTATCACAGGCTACTTCACTGTCAGTTTCCTGGCCTCCTCCTCTCCAGTGTCGTGATCAAAGATATGATCAAGCGCCTCATATCATTTGGGCATTCTGCTGCCACAGAATGAATTGTGATCAAGGTCTCAAAAATGCTTTATGTACCAGAACTGTGAGAAAAGTTCTATATATTATTGAAACAATGTAGAAATTATTTGTGAGAATGCCAACAGGTGTGGTTCCCATGGGGGAAAGATTCTATTGGGCAAAGGTTCCCCTGGGTGTTGCCATGGAAGCCAAGAAGGGGAGTGAGGTGTGTGTGTGCTCAAACACACATGCATGTGTTGGTCTGAGAGAGGAAGTGTGTCCATCTGATGAATGAACATGTCCCTGAACTCAATTTTATAAACTAAACTAGTTTCACCCATTCATTTCTAGTGACCGGTCATTTTTTAAATGTATGTTGTGTGTTCAGGTGACGTGTGTGGACAAAGTCATGGAACCCTATGAAAGTCATATTAAATGAACTATGTTTTTCTGAGAGAAAACTTCTAAATCCAATTCGACCAGAACACAACAGGAGGGTTAACCTCTAAACCTCAACTAAATCTTGTAGTAAATAATATGGAAATTGAGCAAGTTGAGGTGACTAAAACCGCTTGAAGTAACTCTGGATTGTAAACTGTTATGGTCAAAACATATTGATACAACAGTAGCTAAGATGAGAAGTGTGTTCACAATAAAGCGCTGCTCTGCCTTCTTAACAGCACTATCAACAAGGCATTCCCCTACAAGCCCTAATTTTGTCGCTCCTGGACTACTGTTCAGTCGTGTTGTCGGGTGCCACAGAAAGGGACTTACATGCTGACCACACGTTGCAAAATAAATTTAAATAAATGTACACATACATTTTATTCAATCATTGCGCCCACACTGCTTGAACGCATCAAGAGTCACTGAGCTTACTGGTGCTCTTTCATGCCGTCCCTAGGAGGGGTGTGTCACTTGAGTGTGTTGAGTCACTGATGTGATCTTCCTGTCTGGGTTGGCGCCCCCCCTTGGGCTGTGCCGTGGCGGAGATCTTTGTGGGCTATACTTGTCTCAGGATGGTAAGTTGGTGGTTGAAGATATCCCTGTAGTGGTGTGGGGGCTGTGCTTTGGCAAAGTGGGTGGGGATATATCCTTCCTGTTTGGCCCTGTCCGGGGGTATCATCGGATGGGGCCACAGTGTTTCCTGACCCCTCCTGTTTCAGCCTCCAGTATTTATGCTGCAGTAGTTTATGTGTCGGGGGGCTAGGGACCGTTTGTTATATCGGGAGTACTTCTCCTGTCTTATCCGGTGTCCTGTGTGAATTTAAGTATGCTCTCTCCAATTCTCTCTTCTCTCTTTCTTTCTCTCTCTCGGAGGACCTGAGCCCTAGGACCATGCCTCAGGACTACCTAACATGATGACTCCTTGCTGTCCCCAGTCCACCTGGCTGTGCTGCTGCTCCAGTTTCAACTGTTCTGCCTGCGGCTATGGAATCCTGACCTGTTCACCGGACGTGCTACCTGTCCCAGAACTGCTGTTTTCAACTCTCTAGAGACAGCAGGAGCGGTAGAGATACTCTGAATGATCGCCTATGAAAAGCCAACTGACATTTACTCCTGAGGTGCTGACTTGCTGCACCCTCGACAACTACTGTGATTATTATTATTTCACCATGCCTGTCATCTATGAACATTTGAACAGCTTGGCCATGTTCTGTTATAATCTCCACCCGGCACAGCCAGAAGAGGACTGGCCACCCCTCATAGCCTGGTTCCTCTCTAGGTTTCTTCCTAGGTTTTGGCCTTTCTAGGGAGTTTTTCCTAGCCAACGTGCTTCAACACCTGCATTGCTTGCTGTTTGGGGTTTTAGGCTGGGTTTCTGTACAGCACTTTGAAATATCAGCTGATGTACGAAGGGCTATATAAATACATTTGATTTGATTTGAACAGGGCAGCACGGCTGGCCCTTGGATGTACACAGAGCGTTAACATTAAGAATATGCTTGTCAATATCTCCTGGTTGAAAGTTGAGTAGAGATTGACTTCATCGCTACTTGTTTTTATGAGAGATATTGACATGTTAAAAGCACTTGTCTGTTTGAACTACTGGCGCACACCTCGGACACCTATGCACCCCACAAGGTCTCTTCACAGTCCCCAAGTCCAGAACAGACAATGGGAGGCGCACAGTACTACATAGAGTCATGACTATATGGAACTCTATTCCACATCAGGTAACTGATGCAGCAGTAGAATCAGATTGATAAACAGATACAAATACACCTTAGGGAACAGCGGAGACTGTGAAGCAACAGACACATAAATACACAGTAACATACGCACTATACACATACGTGGTAGTGGTGGAGTAGGGGCCTGAGGGCACACGATGTGTTGGGAAATCTTTGAATGTTCTGTGATGTTTTTAAAATTGTTTAACCGCCTTAATTTTGCTGGTCTCCAGGAAGAACAGCAACTAATGGGTAATAAATACAAATACAACAATCAGGCTAGGTAGTCCTGAGGCATGATCCTAGGGCTCATGGCCTCCGGGAAGGGAGGAAGAGAGAAAGAATTAGAGGGAGCATACTTAAATTCACACAGGACACCAGATAAGACAGGAGAAATACTCCAGATATAACAGACTGACCCCAGCCCCCCGACACATAGTCTATTGCAGTATAGGTACTGGAGGCTGAGACGGGTGGGAGGACACTGTGGTCCCGTCCAACGATACCCCGGGACAGGGCCAACCAGGCAGGATATAACCACACCCACTTTGCCAAAGCACAGCCCCCACACCACCACAGGGATATCAACAGAGCACTAACTTACCCTGAGACAAGGCTGAGTACAGCCCACGAAGAGGGGGCACAAAACCGGACAGAAAGATCACGTCTGTGACTCAACCCACTCAAGTGATGCACCCCTCCTAGGGACGGCATGGAAGAGCACCAGTAAGCCAGTGACTCGGCCCCTGTTACAGGGTCAGAGGCAGAGAATCCCAGTGGAAAGAGGGGAACCTGCCAGGCAGAGACAGCAAGTGTGGTTCGTCGCTCAAGTGCCTCGCCATTCACCTTCACACTCCTGGGCCAGACTACACTCAATCATAGGACCTGCTGAAGAGATGAGTCTTCAATAAAGACTTAAAGGTCGAGACTGAGTCTGTGTCTCTCACTTGGATAGGCAGACCATTCCATATAAATGGAGCTCTATAGGAGAAAGTCCTGCCTCCAGCTATTTGCTTAGAAATTCAAGGAACATTAAAGAGGCCTGCGTCTTGTGACCGTAGCGTACGTGTCGGTATGTACGGCAGGACCAAATCGTGAAAGATAGGTAGGAGCATGCCCATGTAATACTTTGTAGGTTAGCAGTAAAACCTTGAAATCAGCCCTTGCCTTAACAGGAAGCCAGTGTAGAGAGGCTACCACTGGAGTAATAAGACAGGATGAGCATAGTGTTGTGTACTGACTGTGCACCATGACAGTGACGCCTGTAGAGCTACGGGGATCGCAGCCATAACAGGAAGCCAGTGTAGGGAGGCTAGAGCTATAGCCACTGGAGTAATAAGACACGATGAGCATAGTGTTGTGTACTGACTGTGTACCAGGCTAGAGCTATAGCCATTGGAGTAATAAGACAGGATGAGCATAGTGTTGTGTACTGACTGTGCACCATGATAGTGAAGCCTGTAGAGCTGTTTATACCGTGTCAGTGGGAAAAGTAGGAATTTATTTGACTACCTATCTGTCTACTTAGTTCACCCTGTTCTCCACAGTCTATTGGACTACCTATCTGTCTAGTTAGTTCACCCTGTTCTCCACAGTCTATTGGACTACCTGTCAGTCTAGTTAGTTCACCCTGTTCTCCACAGTCTATTGGACTACCTGTCAGTCTAGTTAGTTCACCCTGTTCTCCACAGTGTATTGGACTACCTATCTGTCTAGTTAGTTCACCCCGTTCTCCACAGTCTATTGGACTACCTATCTGTCTAGTTAGTTCACCCTGTTCTCCACAGTGTATTGGACTACCCATCTGTCTACACCTAACGTAGCCCAGGCTAACTCATTCCAAAGACCGAAAGTGATTTATTTGAGAGCATTTTTAGCTATTCCATCATGTCCGTTGCTCTGAGACTGGGTTCCTGTTGTTATTCTCAACATGTTGCCATTGATTAAAAGCTCAGGTATACACAATTAAACCACTTTCTGTTAGCATGGGGAAACCTGATCCAAACTCAATGGCGTGTGTCCTCTGTTGTAACACCTATTAAAATAGCACAGGACATCGGCGCCAAACCTGGATGTATACACTCAAAACTGTTCTCAGACCTGCCTGGAGCAGAACCCCGTTGACAGGAATCCTACATGACATCTACAAATAAACATAACCATAACTTCCACATTAGCTGATTTGCTGCCCATGTAAAATGCAATTATGTGGACAGAAATGATGGTTAAAGGAGTTTTCAGCGTGAATCTCTCTCAAACTGGTTTTGGCATACCTACCCTCAATCACTGTCAGCAGAGTAGTTGCAGGCCTTCTGTCTAAAGCTATGGGTTATATTTAATAGACGACTGTTTGAAATATATGAAAAATGGCACATCAGGACATCAGAGACATCAGGACATCAGAGACATCAGGACATCAGGACATCAGAGACATCAGGACATCAGAGACATCAGGACATCAGGGCATCAGAGACATCAGGACATCAGGGCATCAGGACATCAGAGACATCAGGACATCAGGGCATCAGGGCATCAGGGACATCAGGACATCAGAGACATCAGGACATCAGAGACATCAAGGCATCAGAGACATCAGGACATCAGAAACATCAGGACATCAGAGACATCAGGACATCAGTGCATCAGTACATCAGGACATCAGTACATCAGAGAAATCAGGACATCAGAGACATCAGGACATCAGAGACATCAGGACATCAGAGCCATCAGGACATCAGGACATCAGAGACATTGGGACATCAGAGACATCAGGACATCAGAGACATCAGGACACCGGGACATCAGAGACATCAAGGCATCAGAGACATCAGGACATCAGAGACATCAGGACATCAGAGACATCGGGACATCAGAGACATTGGGACATCAGAGACATCAGGACATCAAAGACATCAGAGACATCAGGACATCAGAGCCATCAGGACATCAGGACATCAGAGACATTGGGACATCAGAGACATCAGGACATCAGAGATATCAGGACATCAGAGACATCAGGACACCGGGACATCAGAGACATCAAGGCATCAGAGACATCAGGACATCAGAGACATCAGGACATCAGAGACATCGGGACATCAGGACATCAGAGACATTGGGACATCAGAGACATCAGGACATCAAAGACATCAGAGACATCAGAGACATCGAGACATCAGAGACATCAGGACATCAGAGACATCAGGACATCAGACATCAGGGTCTCATGTTTGGATCCAGACAAGAGTGGCCTTCAAACCTTAAAAACTATATCATTTGATTTACCATGGAAACAACCAACCAGAGATGTTAGGAACCATGGAAACAACCAGCCAGAGAGGTTAGGAACCATGGAAACAACCAGCCAGAGAGGTTAGGAACCATGGAAACAACCAGCCAGAGAGGTTAGGAACCATGGAAACAACCAGCCAGAGAGGTAAGGAACCATGGAAACAACCAGCCAGAGAGGTTAGGAACCATGGAAACAACCAGCCAGAGAGGTTAGGAACCATGGTAACAACCAGCCAGAGAGGTAAGGAACCATGGAAACAACCAGCCAGAGAGGTTAGGAACCATGGAAACAACCAGCCAGAGAGGTTAGGAAACATGGAAACAACCAGCCAGAGAGGTTAGGAACCATGGTAACAACCAGCCAGAGAGGTAAGGAACCATGGAAACAACCAGCCAGAGAGGTTAGGAACCATGGAAACAACCAGCCAGAGAGGTTAGGAAACATGGAAACAACCAGCCAGAGACGTCAGGAACCATAGAAACAACCAGCCAGAGATGTCAGGAACCATGGAAACAACCAGCCAGAGACGTCAGGAACCATGGAAACAACCAGCCAGAGAGGTTAGGAACCATGGTAACAACCAGCCAGAGAGGTAAGGAACCATGGAAACAACCAGCCAGAGAGGTTAGGAACCATGGAAACAACCAGCCAGAGAGGTTAGGAAACATGGAAACAACCAGCCAGAGAGGTTAGGAACCATGGTAACAACCAGCCAGAGAGGTAAGGAACCATGGAAACAACCAGCCAGAGAGGTTAGGAACCATGGAAACAACCAGCCAGAGAGGTTAGGAAACATGGAAACAACCAGCCAGAGACGTCAGGAACCATGGAAACAACCAGCCAGAGACGTCAGGAACCATGGAAACAACCAGCCAGAGAGGTAAGAAATCAAGCTGCTGCCCATACTGTAAACTGTAATTAAAATAAAACAGTTCGCAATTCAGATTCTTAATGCTGATAGAAACCTGATGATATGCTGATGAAGGGGAGATAGGACCGTTGTGGGGGGCAGGAGGAAGTTCTCTGTGGCATCCCCTGTGGTCGAGGCAAGGCAAGCTGAGAAGCTGAATGGGGCATATTGCAAAATACAGTACCTCTTCAAACACACACACACACAAACTCAAGCCCCCCTGCCCTTGCTAACTGTGTAGCGTTGGCTGGCAGTAGTATGAACCAACCACAGTCTCTAGTCCCAGTTTTCATTACTGACCTCCAGTGCCCAAGTTGACGCCCCTGTGTTCAATGTTACCCTCCAACTGAGTCAGGGCCAAATCACTTCTCAACCTACTCTTATTGTCTTATTGACAAAAATGCCTCCTGCGGAGGCCCTGTTTCTCACACACACACACACACACACACACACACACACACACACACACACACACACACACACACACACACACACACACACACGCACACACACACAGGTACTTTGCAAAGGAAACAACAACTCTCTTTATCTAAATCCATACTATTGAGCACCGGCACTTCATCAAGCCACGGGTGGGCGAGGTTTACGTGGCCGAATCCATGCAACGGCTGAGCTCCTCTGGCTCTCATTCTGTTCTGCTGTGTTGAACGGCTTGGTATTGGAATGAATCTCTACTTGAGCGTGTATCAGATATCGGATTCAACCATTTTTTTTTGCGGTATTGTATTGTGTTAGCCAGGAGATCCTGTGGATTGAGTGCCAAGTTTATCACAGATGCCTCAAGGCTGACTGATGGATTTTGATGCTCACGGGCAGAGGGCTGGGAAGGCCATAAGAAGGTCATAAGAATGTCTTAAGGAGGCCATAAGGACGTCATAAGGAGGTCATAAGGAGGTCATAAGGAGGTCATAAAGAGGTCTTAAGGAGGCCATAAGGACGTCATAAGGAGGTCACAAAAAGGTCATGAGAAAGTCGTAAGGACCGTCTGTTTTTAATTCAGTGCATGCACTTAAATGCTCGATTACCATCTATGTTGATGTGATCACCTTACCACTTGTAGCCTATAGGGCCTACCCCGCTCCGACACTGTTAATCACTGAGTGAGAGATCTCAGCGTGACATGGGAATGTGGGCAACAACAAAAGAAAACACACTATGTATGGTTACACACACACACACCCCAATAATACAACGATTGCGGAAAGTCAGATTAATATAATGGTTCGTTTAACGTTTACATGCTTTTGTAAGAAGAACGATTTCCCTAATTATCCTGTTTACGTGGACACATCTGAAATCAGGACAAATGTAAACATTCTGCCGGCTAGCGACCATGTTATTTTTTTTTCCGGACGTGTCAAGTTTGTTTGTGAAAACTATTTCTAAGATGTATACTGTCAGTTTTTTTCCCCCCCTGAAACTCTTTTCACTTGAACATAAAGAGGGAAGTTTACACTACCAGTGCTGGCACAAAGGATCAGATACACTGCTGGAAAGATGATTAAGCTGTTGAATAATGTCCTGAATAATAATTTGACTTTTACGTCGTTTAAGATAAGCAGAGTAAGGTGTTTACCTACTCGACCTACCTGACATAATCAGTTTAATATTGAGTTATTAGTGTCCATGCAAACATACTGACTGTCTTCCTCTTCTACAGTCCGAACCAGAAGCAAAAGCCGGTGGAGAATATATGGAAAGTCATTATTATGTTCAAATGTTCTATGTATTAGTAAAAGATTGTATGCATTTTGTTCAATTCCAGCTCTTACATCTAAACTGTCTAGCCTTAGAGCCTAGGACGAGAGTTGTGTGTTTGCTCAGCTTGGACCATAGGTTTATTTCCACCCCCCTGAAACCAGCTGGATATATTGAACAATGGTACTTTGATTAAAAGGAAGTGCATCTCTGTGGATCCACGTTCAGAAATACTACTCAGAAGTAGTAGCGCTTGTTAGGAGGGCATCAGTTTTCCTTCGCTGGTATGTTTTTTTTGTTATATCAAAAGCACACTGTGTTGCCGTTGTCCTTTGACCTTAGACGTGCACAGTGGGATTATCGGTATCTGCGGCTTGTTAGTCCAGCCCGTCAGTGGATGAACTACAATATATGCCATCGTGACATATGCATTTTTAGAAACACATATTGTCACATACCCTTTTTTTTACACTATTTACCCAAGCCTAGCTGACACAAGCCTAGCTAACCCAAGCCTAGCTGACACAAGCCTAGCTGACCCAAGCCTAGCTGACACAAGCCTAGCTGACCCAAGCCTAGCTGACACAAGCCTAGCTGACACAAGCCTAGCTAACCCAAGCCTAGCTGACACAAGCCTAGCTGACCCAAGCATAGCTGACACAAGCCTAGCTAACCCAAGCCTAGCTGACACAAACCTAGCTGACCCAAGCCTAGCTGACCAAAGCCTAGTTGACACAAGCCTAGCTGACCCAAACCTAGCTGACACAAGCTTAGCTCACCCAAGCCTACCTGACACAAGCCTAGTTGACACAAGCCTAGCTGACCCAATCGTAGCTGACCTAAGCCTAGCTGACCCAAGCCTAGCTGGCCCAAGCTGAGCTGACCCACGACTAGCTGACCCAAGGCTAGCTAACCCAAACCTAGCTGACCCAAGCCTAGCTGACCCAAGCTGAGCTGACCCAAGCTGAGCTGTAACAAGCCTAGCTGACACAAGCCTAGCTGACCCAAGCCTAGCTGACACAAGCCTAGTTAACGCAAGCCTAGCTGACACAAGCCTAGCTGACCCAAGCCTAGCTGACCAAAGCCTAGTTGACACAAGCCTAGCTGACCCAAACCTAGCTGACACAAGCTTAGCTCACCCAAGCCTACCTGACACAAGACTAGTTGACACAAGCCTAGCTGACCCACGACTAGCTGACCCAAGGCTAGCTAACCCAAGCCTAGCTCACCCAAGCCTAGCTGACCCAAGCTGAGCTGACCCAAGCTGAGCTGACCCAAGCCTAGCTGACCCAAGCCTAGCTGACCCAAGCTGAGCTGAACCAAGCCTAGCTGACCCAAGGCTAGCTGTTCCAAGCCTAGCTAACGCAAGCATAGCTGACCCAAGCTGAGCTGACCCAAGCTGAACTAACCCAAGCCTAGCTGACCCAAGCCTAGCTGACCCAAGCCTAGCTAACCCAAGCCTAGCTGACCCAATCTGAGCTAACCCAAGCCTAGCTAACCCAAGCCTAGCTGACCCAAGCCTAGCTGACCCAAGCTGAGCTTACCCAAGCCTAGCTGACCCAAGCCTAGCTAACCCAAGCCAACTGGCCCAAGCTGAGCTAACCCAAGCCTAGCTAACCCAAGCCTAGCTGACCCAAGCCTAGCTGACCCAAGTCTACCTCACCCAAGCTAAGCTAACCCAAGCCTAGCTGACCCAAGCCTACCTGACCCAAGCTGAGCTAACCCAAGCCTAGCTGACCCAAGCCTAGCTGACCCAAGCTGAGCTAACCCAAGCCTAGCTAACCCAAGCCTAGCTAACCCAAGCCTAGCTGACCCAAGCCTAGCTGACCCAAGCTGAGCTAACCCAAGCCTAGCTGACCCAAGCCTACCTGTCCCAAGCTGAGCTGATTAAGCATCCACTATAGTTCCTGGAATCGTGCTGACAAGGAACATGTGAACATAAACTATCTGAACCTGCATAGTACAGTTCAGTTTGGCATGACACAAGAGTAGAAGGGTTGAATCCCCTTCATAACAAGAGTGTAAAATACTTCAGAGATGCTGTCATTTAAATAGTTCAACACAAACAGGTGCATAGTACAGTTCAGTTTGGCATGTCACAAGAGTAGAAGGGTTGAATCCCCTTCATAACAAGAGTGTAAAATACTTCAGAGATGCTGTCATTTAAATAGTTCAACACAAACAGGTGCGAGATTATTATTTTGTTCATCTAATTGAACGTCAGATAACCTACTTAGGAGGTCGTGCAATGGCATCATTATTTTGTAATGAACAGAAAGAAATACATGAAAACAATTCAATTAATTTGACACTCCGTTATGCACTGTCATCAGAAATAAAATAATTAGCAGCTGCCTAATGTGAGAGTGTATTTAATTTAACTTACTAATTAACCGCAAGTCTTACGAAATAAGATCTCTCCCGCTAATAAGTTAAGTCTTAGGACTTAATCAAACTGCTCAATTGACTTGTATTCACGACTTCAGTGTCTTTCCCTCGCTATTTTACACACGTTTATGATCTGTATACGCCGACAAAATATCAACTCCTAAGTACTTTTAAAGTCCTTACACTCAATCTACAATTTTAGAAAAAGGGGTTCTAAACGGGGTAGGAGGCTGTCTTCACAGGACAAACCCCTTGAATGTGTAAAACACATCAAATAGCAACAATTTAACTAGACATAAGTATATACACATCAATTACACTATACATGAAAAGCAATCAAAACACAAAATGCAAAACACAATCAAATGAAAAATATATATTCTTCAGTAATAAGGCCCTCAATAGATTGTTGAAATTGAAATTTTTTTAGGAACCAAAAATGTAGATGACAGAATATTATATGGCACAATATGCAAAATTTTTGAAAATTCAATTTTATTGAGTAAATGTATTTATTGTAAAAAAGAAAAATTGGGATGAGATTACCATTTAATGAATTTAAGGTTATTTGTTCATGTCAAAACCCAAAATATACTGATTTAAAGGTTGTGTCATTATATCCTAGATAACCCTTTTAGGTTCCACCTACCTAAAGAGATTCTTCAAAAGGTTCTCCTATGAGGACGACTAAAGAACACTTTGAGGTTATAGGTCAACCTTGTTTCTTCTTCTAGTATTGTACCGCGTTAAGCTTTAGTAATAGCATATCATCAGTAAAAATTATTATTCTCAAAGTGTCACGTGACTAGGGGGTATTCTAGTTTGATATTTTAATGTCGTGTTCTAGTTTATATTTTCTATGTTGGTGGTTTGTATGATTCCCAATTAGAAGCAGCTGATAATCGTTGACTCGAATTGGGGATCATATTTAAGTAGCTATTTCTCCCACCTGTGTTTGTGGGATATTGTTTTGTGTTTGTGCACCACGTAGTCACGTTTAGTTGTTCGTTTATTGATGTATTTGTTTTTGCTTTAAGTTTCACTTTAGAATAAATATGTGGAACTCAACATCCGCTGCGCCTCGGTCCCGTTCTTACGACAGCCGTGACACAAAGCTTGCCTCACAGCAATTGCAAGCAAGATGTTCCTTCACAGGACTGTGTGAGCAGAGGATATCGTTTACAGCTAATTGCCTGTGGGTCCCTCACTTCAGAACACTTGGTACAACTTGTGAAACATCCCCCAAACCGCATACCCGACAACACTCCGCTGGCCAAGTCTTCAAAAGAACACACACACACACACACACACACACAAACACACATATTTCTGGTTTCTGTAATTAATAAACAAGGAAACTTCAAAGCCACTGTGTTGTCACAGAGCCTCCCCTGCTAAATGGCACCATCTTCAAGACATGGTGGAATCTTCAAATCAAATCAAATATATTTATAAAGCCCTTCTTACATCAGCTGATATCTCAAAGTGCTGTACAGAAACTCAGACTAAAATCCCAAACAGCAAGCAATGCAGGTGTAGAAGCACGGTGGCTAGGAAAAACTCCCTAGAAAGGCCAACACCTAGGAAGAAACCTAGAGTGGAACCAGGCTATAAGGGGTGGCCAGTCCTCTTCTGGCTGCTCTTCTGGGTGGAGATTATAACAGAACATGGCCAAGATGTTCAAATTATGTTAATGGAGGAACAGGAGGAGGAGGAACCATCATGGAGGAACCACTAGGAAGAACCATCAGGGAGGAGCTATTAGGAGAAACCATTAGGAGGAACTGGAGGAACCACCATGGAGGAACCACCATGGAGGAACCATCATGGAGGAACCACTTAGAGGGACCATAAGGAGGAACCACTAAGAGGAACCATAAGGAGGAACCATCATGGAGGAACCACTTAGAGGGACCATTAGGAGGAACCATCATGGAGGATCCATTAGGAGGAACCATTAGGAGGAACCATTAGGAGGAACCATCATGGCGGAACCACTTAGAGGGACCATTAGGAGGAACCACTAAGAGGAACCATAAGGAGGAACCATCATGGAGGATCCATTAGGAGGAACCATTAGGAGGAACCATCATGGAGGAGCCACTAGGAGGAACCATTAGGTGGAACCATCATGGAGGATCCATAATGGAGGGACCATTAGGAGGAACCATTAGGAGGAACCATCATGAAGGAACCATCATGGAGGAGCCACTAGGAGGAACCATTAGGAGGAACCATCATGGAGGAATCATTAGGTGGAACCATCATGGAGGAGCTATTAGGAGAAACCATTAGGAGGAACCATCATGGAGGAACCATTAGGAGGAACCATCATGGAGGAACCATTAGGAGGAACCATCATGGAGGAGCTATTAGGAAGAACCATTAGGAGGAGCCATCATGAAGGAACCTTCATGGAGGAGCCACTAGGAGGAACCATTAGGTGGAACCATCATGGAGGATCCATAATGGAGGGACCATTAGGAGGAATCACTAAGAGGAACCATTAGGAGGAACCATTAGGAGGAACCATCATGGAGGAGCCACTAAGAGGAACCATTAGGCGGAACCATCATGGAGGAACCACTAAGAGGGACCATTGGGAGGAACCATTAGGAGGAAGCATCATGGAGGATCCATTAGGAGGAACCATCATGGAGGAGCCACTAAGAGGAACCATTAGGAGGAACCATCGTGGAGGAACCACTAAGAGGACCCACTAAGAGGCACCATCGTGGAGGAACCATCACGGAGGAACCTCAGATTAAATAAAAGCCATTAGATGATTACAGCACCAGAGATGATATGGGGACAGGTAGACAAAAATACAAATTTAGAAAGTTCTGGAAACTTATTTGATCAATATTCATCACTAACACAAAATCCTTTTGGCTGGGCTTACTTTGTCTTCATAGACTCACACCCAAAATGTGGATATTAAAATGTCATATTCTCAATAAATTCTTGTTCATCTTTAATTATTATAGTTGATGACAGGCAGTGAACCAAAGTGGTTATGTGGTTATGTGGCTCTGTGGTTATGGACAATGTTGACCCCAAGCATTTCTCACCTGCAACACCATTTGAATGAAGTTTTACAGGATGTCCATTGCCTAACATCATGAACAAAGTCTAAGTGGAACAATATCAAGGACTGTTTTTAGCCGGAATCCCAAATTAGTATGTGGACTTGGTGCCTTTGTAACGGATGTGAAACGGCTAGCTTAGTTAGCGGTGGTTCTGATGTAACGGATGTGAAATGGCTAGATTAGTTAGCGGTGGTTCTGATGTAACGGATGTGAAACGGCTAGATTAGTTAGCGGTGGTTCTGATGTAACGGATGTGAAACGGCTAGATTAGTTAGCGGTGGTTCTGATGTAACGGATGTGAAACGGCTAGATCAGTTAGCGGTGGTTCTGATGTAACGGATGTGAAACGGCTAGATTAGTTAGCGGTGGTTCTGATGTAACGGATGTGAAACGGCTAGATTAGTTAGCGGTGGTGCTGATATAACGGATGTGAAACGGCTAGCTAGTCAGCGGTGGTTGATGAGAAATCACTTAGCCACTGGAGGTCAATGAGAAATCACTTAGCCATTGGAGGTCAATGAGAAATGACGTCGGTGACGTCACTTGCTCTGAGACCTTGAAGTAGTGGTTCCCCTTGCTCTGCAAGGGCAGCGGCTTTTGTGGAGCGATGGGTAACGATGCTTCGTGGGTGACTGTTGTTGCTGTGTGCAGAGGGTCCCTGGTTCGCGCCCGGGTATGGGCGAGGGGACGGTCTAAAGTTGTACTGTTACACCTCTAGGTCAGTTGTATTCAAACTTTTTCAGAAGGGACCCCATTTTTTTCACCAGAATGAATTGAGGACACCATTTCTTTCCTGCAATAATTTATTGTTTACATCACCCCACCCCAGATATCTATATTTTATTTAACCACAAGGTTATCTAGGATATAATGACACAACCTTTAAATCAGTATATTTTGGGTTTTGACATGAACAAATAACCTTAAATTCATTAAATGTTAATCTCATCAAAAACATTTTTTTTAACAATAAATACATTTACTCAATAAAATGTAATAAAAAAAATGGTGCATATTGTGCCATATAATATTCTCTAATTTACCTTTTTGGTTCCTAAAGAAATTTCAATTTCAACAATCTATTGAGGGCCTTATTACTGAAGAATATATATTTTTTATTTGATTGTGTTTTACATTTTGTGTTTTGATTGCTTTTCATGTATAGTGTAATTGATGTGTATATACTTATGTATAGTGTAATTGATGTGTATATACTTATGTATAGTTAAATTGTTGTTATTTGATGTTTTTACACATCTTCATTGCCAATAAGAATTTGGTCTCAATTGACTTACCTGTATAAACAAATATGAAATAATACAGTCTTTCACCCCCAATGATCTTCTATTTCGGTCTATTTTGAATTCAATTACTACGACTATTACTGACTTAGACGATAGAATTGCAGGCACTTTAAATTGTTTCCATGTTTTCAATTCATCCCCCTTCTATCACCACAGACAGTGTCTCTCTGTCTCTCTTACCCTCTATCCTCTCATTCAGACCGTCCCGCTGATGGAAACGGGGCAAGCAAATTGTACACACACCACTTCCTGCCTTGAGGGCTACAAGATTCACTTCCAGATTTTTCGGTCTTTTCACCCCTCTGTCTTTCTACGATGATCATCCCGGCATGTCAAGGTTTTAAAGTGCATCCTCATAGTTCCAAGTACTCAACATTGGGCAAAACTCCCCACAGAACTGCTTGATTTAAAAAAGTGGAAAAGTAGACACTGATTTCTCTCTGACCGCCAGTAGCTAAGGGGTTTCTCCCTGACCGTAGTGGATAAGACATTTCTCTCTGACCGCCAGTAGCTAAGGGGTTTCTCCCTGACCGTAGTGGATAAGACATTTCTCTCTAACCTTCAGTGGATAAGACATTTCTCTCTAACCTCCAGTGGATAAGACATTTCTCTCTAACCTCCAGTGGATAAGACATTTCTCTCTAACCTCCAGTGGATAAGACATTTCTCTCTAACCTCCAGTGGATAAGACTTTTCTCTCTGACCTCCAATGGCTAAGTGATTTCTCATTGACCTCCAGTGGCTAAGGGGTTTCTCATTGACCTCCAGTGGCTAAGTGATTTCGCATTGACCTCCAGTGGCTAAGTGATTTCTCATTGACCTCCAGTGGCTAAGTGATTTCTCATTGACCTCCAATGGCTAAGTGATTTCTCATTGACCTCCAGTGGCTAAGTGATTTCTCATTGACCTCCAATGGCTAAGTGATTTCTCTCTGACCTCCAGTGGCTAAGTGATTTCTCATTGACCTCCAGTGGCTAAGGGGTTTCTCATTGACCTCCAGTGGCTAAGTGATTTCTCATTGACCTCCAGTGGCTAAGTGATTTCTCATTGACCTCCAGTGGCTAAGTGATTTCTCTCTGACCTCCAGTGGCTAAGTGATTTCTCATTGACCTCCAGTGGCTAAGGGGTTTCTCATTGACCTCCAGTGGCTAATTGATTTCTCATTGACCTCCAGTGGCTAAGTGATTTCTCATTGACCTCCAGTGGCTAAGTGATTTCTCTCTTATCACCAGTGGCTTGTTGATATATCTCTCTGACCTCCAGTGGCTAAGTGATTTCTCATTGACCTCCAGTGGCTAAGTGATTTCTCTCTGACCACCAGTGGCTAAGGGGTTTTTCATTGACCTCCAGTGGCTAAGTGATTTCTCATTGACCTCCAGTGGCTAAGTGATTTTTCATTGACCTCCAATGGCTAAGTGATTTCTCATCGACCTCCGGTGGCTAAGTGATTTCTCATTGACCTCCAGTGGCTAAAAGATTTTTCATTGACCTCCAATGGCTAAGTGATTTCTCATTGACCTCCAATGGCTAAGTGATTTCTCTCTGTCCTCCAGTGGCTAAGTGATTTCTCATTGACCTCCAGTGGCTAAGGGGTTTCTCATTGACCTCCAGTGGCTAAGTGATTTCTCATTGACCTCCAGTGGCTAAGTGATTTCTCATTGACCTCCAGTGGCTAAGTGATTTCTCTCTTATCACCAGTGGCTAAGGGGTTTCTCATTGACCTCCAGTGGCTAAGTGATTTCTCATTGACCTCCAGTGGCTAAGTGATTTCTCTCTGACCTCCAGTGGCTAAGTGATTTCTCATTGACCTCCAGTGGCTAAGGGGTTTCTCATTGACCTCCAGTGGCTAATTGATTTCTCATTGACCTCCAGTGGCTAAGTGATTTCTCATTGACCTTCAGTGGCTAAGTGATTTCTCTCTTATCACCAGTGGCTTGTTGATATATCTCTCTGACCTCCAGTGGCTAAGTGATTTCTCATTGACCTCCAGTGGCTAAGTGATTTCTCTCTGACCACCAGTGGCTAAGGGGTTTTTCATTGACCTCCAGTGGCTAAGTGATTTCTCATTGACCTCCAGTGGCTAAGTGATTTTTCATTGACCTCCAATGGCTAAGTGATTTCTCATCGACCTCCAGTGGCTAAGTGATTTCTCATTGACCTCCAGTGGCTAAATGATTTTTCATTGACCTCCAATGGCTAAGTGATTTCTCATTGACCTCCAATGGCTAAGTGATTTCTCTCTGTCCTCCAGTGGCTAAGTGATTTCTCATTGACCTCCAGTGGCTAAGGGGTTTCTCATTGACCTCCAGTGGCTAAGTGATTTCTCATTGACCTCCAGTGGCTAAGTGATTTCTCATTGACCTCCAGTGGCTAAGTGATTTCTCTCTTATCACCAGTGGCTAAGGGGTTTCTCATTGACCTCCAGTGGCTAAGTGATTTCTCATTGACCTCCAGTGGCTAAGTGATTTCTCTCTGACCACCAGTGGCTAAGGGGTTTCTCATTGACCTCCAGTGGCTAAGTGATTTCTCATTGACCTCCAGTGGCTATGTGCTTTTTCATTGACCTCCAGTGGCTAAATGATTTCTCATTGACCTCCAGTGGCTAAGTGATTTCTTCCTTACCGGCCCTACCTGACCACTTGGATGCATCTGCATGGTCCTAAATCACACCGTTGCTTATTTTTCTATCACATTCCAATCATAAAACTGTGGGAGGGCAGAAATGCAATTTCAGAATGTCCCCAGTAAAAGTTGTGCCCCCTGGCATCGTGTACTGACTGCACAACCTGGAGTTTTCAATTTAATGGCATTTGCAGTGAAGCAGCAAACTCGCAGCTAGCGTCAAACTCGCGGAGAATGTAAAAGGACCTAACTATTAGTAACAGCGTTCCAAAACACTAAGCATCTGGGACTCCGGCCCATGGGCACAAGTGTCCGGGTTAGTTGGTTTATCCCCAGCCAAACCATTCTCGCCTCAGGCCTCCAGAATACAGCAAATATGTTAGAGGCGTCAACAAAATAGAAAATTCTCCCTTGTCGGGACATTTCACACATCCCCATGAGAACAAAGGCTACTTTAAGCTTAAGGGTTAGGTTTAGGTTTAGGTTTAGGTTTAGGGTTAGGGTTAGTTTTAGGGTTAGGTTTAGGGTTGCACTTTGGGGTTAGGTTTATGGTTAGGGTTAGGGTTGCTCTTAGGGGTTAGGTGTAGGGTTAGGGTTAGGTTTAGGGTTAGGTTTAGGGTTACACTTTGGGTTAGGGGTTATGTTTAGGGTTAGGGGTTATGTTTAGGGTTAGGGCTTATGTTTAGGGTTAGGGTTACACTTTGGGTTAGGGGTTATGTTTAGGGTTAGGGGTTATGTTTAGGGTTAGGGTTACACTTTGGGTTAGGGGTTATGTTTAGGGTTAGAGTTACACTGAGGGTTAGGGGTTATGTTTAGGGTTAGGGGTTATGTTTAGGGTTAGGGGTTATGTTTAGGGTTAGGGGTTATGTTTAGGGTTAGGGTTACACTTAGGGTTAAGAGTCAGGTTTATGGTTTTGGTAAAATATTAGGGTTAGGAGTTAGGGTTATGGTTAGGGGTTAGAGAATATAGGATTTGTAGATTCATTGTTGGTCCCCAAGAGTGTGTGTGTGTGTGTGTGTGTGTGTGTGTGTGTGTGTGTGTGTTAGGTCGTGTTTCATGTGTTTTGTCTTTGATGCTCTGAAGGGAATGAGGCATTTTCCTGGGCTAATTGCGTTGGACTGCCAGGTAAGATCATCACAAGCAGCCGTACACTGATCAACGGTATATTTCAGCTTGGTGATGGCTTCGTTTTATTGGGCTGTCTTTTTTTGTTAGAGCTTTACTCTGCTGCAACATCACCATTAACTCATGTCTGCACAATGTATAAGACACTTCTTTACAATCCCACATAAATCCTGCTTAGGGCAAGGCCCTTGCATTGGGAATTAGGGAGGGTAGATTTAGGGAGGAAGGGATGGAGGGAGGAGAGGATGGAGGGAGGGGGGGGGGGGTGGAGGGAGGGAGGAGGGAAAAGAGAAAGAAAGTTTGGAGATGAGGGGGATCGAGAGCAAAAAGAGAGGGAGCGAGAAGGAATGGGAGAAGGGGGAACTGAACAGGAAAGAGAAACAGGGAGAGGTCAACTGTTGAAGAGAGGCAGTGAGAGAGAGAGCAGAGAGAGGACAGCAGACAGAGGGAGAGAGGGAGAGAAAGAGAGAGAGAGAGAGAGAGAGAGACAGAGAGAGGGAGAGAGAGAGAGAGAGAGCAGAGAGAGAGACAGAGAGAGAGAGCGACAGAGAGAGAGAGAGAGAGAGCGACAGAGAGAGAGAGCAGAGGGAGAGACACAGAGAGAGAGAGCAGAGAGTGAGAGAGAGACAGAGAGAGCGACAGAGACAGAGAGAGAGAGACAGAGAGAGAGAGAGAGAGAGAGCGAGAGAGAGAGAGAGAGAGAGAGAGAGAGAGAGCAGGAAGCGAGAGAGAGACAGAGAGAGCGGCAGAGACAGAGAGAGAGAGACAGAGAGAGAGAGAGAGAGAGAGAGAGAGAGAGAGAGAGAGAGAGAGGGAGAGACACAGAGAGAGACAGCAGAGAGTGAGAGAGAGACAGAGAGAGCGGCAGAGACAGAGAGAGAGAGACAGAGAGAGAGAGAGAGAGAGAGAGAGAGAGAGAGAGAGAGAGAGAGAGAGAGAGAGGGTGAACGCTTAATGACTGACTGCTGGCGGTTCCAAATGTCTTTCCAGATGTTCCCTGCGATGCTTTGCTCCACTGAGATGAGCTCCCACATTAACCTGCTTTATTGTTACAGATGTGGCGCTATTGACTCTAGTGGAGTGCTGATTTACATGCAGGCATACAGGCAGACAGGCCGGCCGTGCCTCACAGGACCCCGAAACCCCTCTTACCGTGGCAGGCTGAAAAGAGGGAGCAGCAGGAGAAGTAGCAGGATGGATGGAAAAGAAGTGATCACCGTGCCACGACAGAGTTCCACTCCCCCACTCTCATTCCAAATTCATCCCTCCCTCTCTCTCTCCCTGTCGCTGTTTCCTCTCAGCTCATAGCGGTCTGTTGAAATGCACTGCCAGGAGACTGAAAAGACAGTGCTTTAATCAATACCGCCACAAGGCTGAGGAGAAGAGGGGAGGACACGAGGGGAGCGAGCGGAGCCTTGAGAGCAGATTGTCTCCCAAACCCAGTGACTCTGCAATGGGGGGGGGGACAGGAAGACAAAACCCAGAGACTCTGCAAAGGAGGGAAACAGGAAGACAATACACATGTGGCTCCGGGACAGGAACTAGAGCGGGAATTGGTTGTCACAGCACCGTACTCTCCCAGAGCGGGGACTGTATCTTTGAGGCTTAGTGTGACAAGACCTGGACAATGACACAGTGAGACAACGACTTCAACCATGAACAGCATCGTGATCCTCTCTCTCCTCTCCCGAGTTGTTTTGTGTGTATGTGTGTGTTTGTTTGTTGGTGTGTGTGTGTGTGTCCCTGTTTGTGCCAATGACCATATACATGTGTGTGTGTGTGTGTGTGTGTGTGTGTGTGTGTGTGTGTGTGTGTGTGTGTGTGTGTGTGTGTGTGTGTGTGTGTGTGTGTGTGTGTGTGTGCGTGCGTGCGTGCGTGTGTGAAATTAGTGTTGTGAATATGAATTCTGTTTGGTTAATTTAGCGAGTGGCCTCGTCCTTCAGATCTGATTTGTACAAGCCGGGCTTTTAGGAAGTCCCTTAGCTCATCAAACTCATGACATTAAGCACCCAAGGAACTTTGTGCCCAATGACAGCTAAAACTACTTCCAGACATGCTCAGTTTGAGCTGCGCAAATTACCCGCTGGGTGCAAACTGGTTGAATCAATGTTGTTTCAATGTAATTTGTCAACGTATTGGTATGTGGAAAATACATTGGATTTGGAAGAGAAAAAAAAAGTTATCAACTGCTGTTTTGACAGTGAAATTTCAACCACGGGATTATGTCACAACGGTAACCAATTTACAACATAGTTAAATCTTGTATAAAATGCGTTAAATTTGTACCTTTGAAACAACACCAGATAATCAAGCATTATATACAATATCAGAAGAAAAAAAAAACGATATGCTTGGCAGCACCTCCTACTGGACAGTTGCTCTATCTACAGCTATCCATTTGGTTCTTCCATCCAGGGTATTATCCAAGCCCAGCTGACAGACGCTTTGATATTTGTCACTGACTACTATCATTGTGCTATTGTGAGAATGATTATTGTGATATCTCTTAATTAATAACTAAATAGATTCACTGTGTCAAAGTCTGTCCAAAGGGTAGGTTTCAGAAAGGAAATTAAACGTGACCATACTCATGTATCATCAAAACAATATAGGCCTTATACATAGAATTTGCGATGTCATCAACAGCTTTTGTTTCAATTCAACCAAGTTTTTAACTACAAATAAACAATACAATACAATACAATACAATACAATACAATACAATACAATACAATACATACAATACATACAATACTATACAATACAATACAATACAATACAATACAATACTATACATACAATACAATACTATACAATACAATACAATACAATACAATACTATACAATACAATACAATACTATACTATACAATACAATACAATACAATACAATACTATACAATACAATACAATACTATACAATACAATACAATACTATACAATACAATACAATACTATACAATACTATACAATACAATACTATACAATACAATACAATACAATACAATACTATACAATACAATACAATACTATACAATACAATACAATACAATACCCAGGGTGTCAACCTTTGGTATATTTCAATTGTAATTTTCAAGTTTATAATTAATATTTGGATTCACGTCGCCATCTCAACCACAAGTCCACGTTATTGAATAGGACTACATCAAACTTTATTTAAACTTTATTTAAACTTTATTTAAAGTGCATTTTTCATTTGATTTGATTTTGTTCTGTTCTTTAACTTAGAGTTTTGGTTTAGATGGAGACGTGAATCCAACATACTGCATCAATTATTCATTTGTAGACTGGATATTGAATTTGTGTTTTGTTATCAACGCAACTATATATCAACATTTGAAAGGAGTTTTATCTTCTACTTGGATAGTTTCATCTTTGACACTTTGACTCAGTCTTGCTTTAATTTCAGTCAGTCTACAAAGTAAATAATTGATTTGTTAGATTCACGTTTCCATCTGAAACAATAATCTATGTTAAAGAATAGACCAAAATCAAATCAAATGAAAAATGCTCTTTAAATAAAGTTTAAATAAAGTTTGAATAAAGTTTAAATAAAGTTTAAATAAAGTTTGAAAAAAGTTTAAATAAAGTTTAAATAAAGTTTGAATAAAGTTTAAATAAAGTTTAAATAAAGTTTGAATAAAGTTTAAATAAAGTTTAAATAAAGTTTAAATAAAGTTTGAATAAAGTTTAAATAAAGTTTAAATAAAGTTTAAATAAAGTTTAAATAAAGTTTAAATAAAGTTTGATATGATCTGATTTAGAAGGAACTATCCAAGCTGAAGATCTCCTTCAAATGCTGGTATTTGGTTGCGTTGACGACCACGCATAATTAAATATAACTTTTGCAATACAGTAGCCTATTATCTTGTTGACAATTTAACAATTGATATGTTGGCATCACCTAAACTTCATCTAAACCAAAAATACAAGTTAAAGAATAGGATTAAGACAGTGGCTCAGATAAAACTATCCAAGCTTTAGATACCGTACATAGTCCTTTAAAATGTTAATATTTGGTTGTGTTGCCTACCAAACCCAATTCCATATTACTTCTGTTATACATAAATAGCCTAAAGTTAAAGCTATCTTACGAAACTAATGTAACCATATTTATTTAACCTTAAAATGAGTAACACATCGTAGCCAGGTTATAGTGTACATTTACTTTTATATATTCATAGAAAGTGTTCCTGTTCAAGATAGCATGTAAAGGTCGCAGGTCTGTGGAGATCATGACAATTGCGATAATAGTCTGTGTAGAATTTTACAATCCAGGTTTATTCAAGTCATTTGGTTGTGCTATTAGATGACGCACAATGATAACACATTAAGTTGTTGTATAAAAACACAAAATATCTGACATCATATTCCCATTTGAACTGTTGTGCGTTTTAAAATAGTTCAAAGTACAGTGGTAATACATTTAGACGAGATCTAAAACATTGGTATTTAGTTGTGCTTTAAGATAGGTGTGTGTCTCTCTGTCAACAACAGCTGGTGTGTGGCACTTCTCTAATGTTGAGGAAGTCTCTAATGTTGAGGAAGTCAGGAGATTTGATTCCTGCTTACAAGCAAAACTCAAACAGGAAGTGCCAGCTCCGATGAAGCGAATGCTAAGCTCCAGGACTTTTTTGACAGCACAGACTGAAATATCTTCAGGGAATCATCCAATAACATTGAGGAGTTTACCACATAAGTCACTGGCTTCATTGATAAGTGCATCGACGACATCGTCCACACAGTGAGCGTGCGTACATCTTACAACCAGAAGCCATGGATTACAGACAACATCTGCACTGAACTAAAAGATAGAGCTGCCTCTTTCGAGGAACAGGACACTAATCTGGAAGCTTTATAAGGACCTCCGACGAGCCATCAAACAGTCAAAAACTTCAATACTAAGATCCACTCCTACTACGCCGTTTCCAACTCTCGTCGGATGTGGCAAACTATCGCAAATTACAAAGAGAAAACCAGCCGTGAGCTGCCCAGTGACTTGAGCCTACTAGACAAGATCAATTCCTTCTACGCTCGCTTAGAGGCAAGCGTCACTGAACCATGCATGTGGTGGCAGGTAACCTAGTGGTTAAGAGCCTCGGGACAGTAACCGAAAGGTCCTGTCCCCAAATCCCTGAGCTGACTAGGTAATAAATCTGTCTGTGCTTCTTGAGCAAGGCTTCCCTCTTGATCAGGCTACACTGATCAGGCTACACTGATCAGGCTACACTGATCAGGCTACACTGATCAGGCTACACTGATCAGGCTACACTGATCAGGCTACACTGATCAGGCTACAGTCACTTCCCTATTGTTTCACTCTGATCAGTCTACAGTCTGTATCAATTAAGGACTGGAGGGTCAAACACGATCCTTTCCTTTATCAGGCCCCTGGTAAACCAGGTGAGCGGATTCCCTGGTCAATCAATGATATTAGTTCATAAATAAATAACCAGGTAGAAAGTAACACCCTCCCTTATTCAGACCATTTTCTTCAGTTTGCCCCCGTTATGATCACGGCCCCCCACTGTGGAGCACAGGCTCCTGCACATCTAAATCATGTCCTCTGAATCAGACTGTGGTAATGGAGAGGTCCTCTGGGACGTTCCCTCCTCCTGCTCACCTCTCTCTCTCTCTCTCTCTCTCTCTCTCTCTCTCTCTCTCTCTCTCTCTCTCTCTCTCTCATTCTCTCTCTCTCTATCAGACCCTGGGCTCTTCCTAATCGCCCTCATGTGATGATTGGGATTTTCATTAGTCAACTCCCCACGGCCCCGTCTGATCTCCGCCGGGTCACTGCCTTCTGATTACAACGTTTTCTCCTCCTTCTCCTTAAATGGGATGACATGACATGAGGAGCCCATTTTAGGACACCCTCAGCCTCACGTCTCCAACCACCTTGAGTCAGAGCCGTGACGATTAACTCAATGTGGGTTGACGATTGACTCAAGAAGGGGTGAGGGCTGAAGGTGTCCTAAAATGGACACCGTAGCAGTGTATATATATATATCTATGGGGCTACCTTGCGTAGCAAGTTGGGAGGCCACAACCAGGAAGTGATTACACATGTACTGTGAAGAGAGACGGGAGGTGAGCTCTTCCATCTTTCAAACCGGATTAAAGATGGGGAGATAGCCCCAGACCCATTGATCGCTCTGTTTGGTACAGTTGATGGGAATAACCAGGAAGGGAAAGCTGTCTCTCTTTGTCCTCCATTAGCCAACAGGCTCATATTGCAATTTGAAATGTGGTTACGGGATTTAGGGAATGTAATACATATGGAAAAGATACGATACAAAAAGATACGATACAATACCTCCAATAGAAGTCCAATGTTTTACAAAACATGGCAGCCGATACTGGATAAATGGTCGAGTCGCGCTTCATAACTGGGTTGACAATCTGCTGCTACTCGGTGCTGTACTCCACTCAATATCTATTTTGGGCTTAACTACACTGCTTGTAATGACTATATGCTGTCTTCTTATACATGTACCACCTAATAGGATGTTGTTTTGTTTTGTCCTCTAAATTGGCCATCCCATTCAACAGTACAATGAATGTCAATGTTAGTGTTGCTGTCTTTTTTATTAGATTTTCTATTGGAAAATAATAAACATATATCTTTTTTTAAAGATGGGGAGATAGTTGGGGAGGATAGAAGAATGGTAGATACTGTAGATGGGTAAAATAGGATATAATGATATAATGATTTTATAGAAAGAAGTCAAAACATTGTACAATATCAATTAGGAAAGATGGGGTTTAGCAGTGAAAGAGAGGGAAGATATCAACAATAGGAAATAGTGAATTTGACCATATCCATTATATACAAAGCTGTCTTGTGCCTACTTTCAGTGAGGAAAAACCAAACAGAGTTTGACATTACCAGGCCTATGGAGCCTGACATTACCAGGCCTATGGAGCCTGACATTACCAGGCCTATGGAGCCTGACATTACCAGGCCTATGGAGCCTGACATTACCAGGCCTATGGAGCCTGACATTACCAGGCCTATGGAGCCTGACATTACCAGGCCTATGGAGCCTGACATTACCAGGCCTATGGAGCCTGACATTACCAGGCCTATGGAGCCTGACATTACCAGGCCTATGGAGCCTGACATTACCAGGCCTATGGAGCCTGACATTACCAGGCCTATGGAGCCTGACATTACCAGGCCTATGGAGCCTGTCATTACCAGGCCTATGGAGCCTGACATTACCAGGCCTATGGAGCCTGACATTACCAGGCCTATGGAGCCTGACATTACCAGGCCTATGGAGCCTGACATTACCAGGCCTATGGAGCCTGACATTACCAGGCCTATGGAGCCTGACATTACCAGGCCTATGGAGCCTGTCATTACCAGGCCTATGGAGCCTGACATTACCAGGCCTATGGAGCCTGACATTACCAGGCCTATGGAGCCTGACAACACCAGGCCTATGGAGCCTGACATTACCAGGCCTTACGGAGCCTGACATTACCAGGCCTATGGAGCCTGACATTACCAGGCCTATGGAGCCTGACATTACCAGGCCTATGGAGCCTGACATTACCAGGCCTATGGAGCCTGACATTACCAGGCCTATGGAGCCTGACATTACCAGGCCTATGGAGCCTGACATTACCAGGCCTATGGAGCCTGACATTAACAGGCCTATGGAGCCTGACATTACCAGGCCTATGGAGCCTGACATTACCAGGCT